>NC_050601.1:13378939-13493939 GCF_013368585.1 Megalops cyprinoides | reverse complement strand
ATGCCCTTCCAGGAAGCACTACTCAGAAAGACCGTCCTTCCCCTCTCCCCTCCTCCCTTCCTCTTTCTCTCTCAGGTTGCAGGATGAGATGACCCTGCGCATGGAGGCAGAGAACGGCCTGAACTCCTTCAGAGAGGTGAGCACATCCTTGCTGAACCCCCTTGCCTTGTGAGGAGGTATTGCCTGAGACCAGCTCAGGAGCCATGTTAAAAACCTGTAACGTCCTTTCATGTCCCTCTCTTTCTCTGTCACTGCCTTCCTCCCCCCTCACCGGAGGACGTGGACGAGGCGGCGATGAACCGCATCCAGCTAGAGAGGAAGATCGACGCCCTGCAGGATGAGATCAACTTCCTGAAGAAGATCCACGAGGAAGTAAGGGCTGTCTCCACGGAGATCATCATTCCTGGATAGGATGGGAGGGCTACCTCCTCAAAGTCTCAGTGTAACCTAGTAATAATGCCCTGAATGAAAAATAAAGACACGGCCTAAGTGTTCAAAAAGCTATGAGAGGGAATTCTGACCCGAGTCCTCTGCCCCCCCCCCCCCCCCCCCCATCAGGAGCTCCGTGAGATGCAGGAGCAGCTGATGGCCCAGCAGGTGCATGTCGACCTGGACATATCCAAGCCGGACCTGACAGCAGCGCTGAGAGACATCCGGATGCAGTACGAGGCCTTGGCCAGCACCAACGTGCATGACACAGAGGAGTGGTACCGCTCAAAGGTCAGCACTCTGTCGGCCAATCAGCTGTGCCCTCAACACTCATGCCCCTGTCTCCTGTTGGCCAATAGCCCATCAGTAGCGAGCAGCATCACAGAGACTACAATCCTATTTTATCTTTTATGAATTAAATAATTCAGTTGGAATTATTTGGTTATTCATGTGGGAGACACCCTTATCCAAGGTGATTCAGAGCGCTACCATGTAGTACAGAAAAGTGAAATTTACCAAGAAAAGTACAGCAAATATTGTTATTATTCAAATACATAAACAATTTAAATCCTGTTTTAAAGGTATATATAAAAGAAGAATTGAATTTGTCTTGTTAGAAGAATCTATATGTATCAGCATCTCTTGCCTATGGGCTGCATTTTTATTATTATTATTTTGAATATATATACTCCTTTCCTGTGGTCAATGTGGATGTGGGTGTTTTCCCTTCAGAGTGCAGCCTTTTTTTGGCTGTGGGTATATTTGTACTGTATCATTGCTTTTTGTTTGAATACTTGCTATGTGACTTTTTAATGTAGGCCAATGGGCATCATAAAATAATTGAAAACACATGTTTCCTATTAACTGATTTCTAGTCACGTAACTGTTATGCGACATTATCCTATATAAGTCCTTTGTGATTTATTTTGCCCCTTTACTGAATGATTGTAAACTTGTTGATCAGTTTGTCTGAATATATGTGCATTCTATTATTCTATCTACAGCACCAAAGAAAAACGTTTGCACTTTGCACATGCACTTAATTAAATTCAGTATTTTTTCTCTATTGGCATTTTTGACTGTACCTCTTATTAGAGTGCAAGCATCTTTTTGTTTCCTCTAAAGCTATATACACGCACAAATCAATCACTAGTTATTTTAAAGAAATGTGCTAATGCAGAAGTGGTCTCAAAGTTTCACATGAAATATTTTAAAGTTTAGGAAAAGACTTGAGTGCAGTTATATTATTTTTTGCAGTTATATCATTGTTAAATTGCATTGTCATTCCTATATTTATGATGAAAGGTGTCCTGTCTTTGTGTTGTACAGTTTGCTGATCTGGCCGATGCAGCCAATCGTAACGCGGAAGCCCTTCGACAAGCCAAACAAGAGGCTAATGACTACCGGCGCCAGATCCAGGTTCTGAACTGTGACCTGGAAGCACTCCGTGGAACTGTAAGTCTACCTCAGCAGTGAAATTTCATCAGAGCACATTTGATTAGAAGTTCACCATGCTGTGGTATTCATTCCTGAACACTTTTTGTCTGGAACAGTTGTAGTCAGGGGCATACCAGACCAGTGGTGTGATATTCTTATACATGATTTTGAATACGTGGGAGGATATTTTTGGTGGATACTAACTTGATGGAGTGGTGGTATGAAGAATGAAGAAAACAAGGATGAAAGAAAGGTTTTAAAGGACAGAGAGCAACCACCGCTCATCGCCAGCTCTCTCTACCTCTCCACCCTTCTACTGCCAACACTTCCTACCTGCTTGACCTCTCTCCATCCCCCATTTCTTTGTTTTCGCCTTCCCCCTGTCCTCAACTATCTCCCTACATTTTCTTCCTCTCATTTCCCCTGTGTCTTTCTCCCTTCTCTCCTCGACAGAACGAGTCTCTGGAACGGCAGCTGCGAGACATGGAGGATCACTTTGAACTGGAGACGAACAACCACCAGGATAACGTGGCCCGGCTGGAGGAGGACATCCAGACCCTGAAGGAGGAGATGGCCCGCCACCTGCAGGAATACCAGGACCTGCTCAACGTCAAGCTGGCCCTGGACATCGAGATCGCCACCTACCGCAAGCTGCTGGAGGGGGAGGAGACCCGGTGAGGGCAGGGGGGAGGAGAGAGACTGTGAGTGGTCAGAGAGAGGGAGGCGGTGAAAGGGCTTCAACAAAAATGTCTAGTTGTGCCTAAAGATGTATGCAGAGTGTAATCTGCACGTGTGTACGGTATAAAAGTTTGTATAGGTAATATAAACTGGCTGTTATGTAGATATGTTTCTCAACAGCAGGATGCTGGAGTAGATAACCAAACAGGGAATGGTGGGGTGGATAACAAATGTTTCTGGATGGATGCAACATGGGTTTTGCGATAATTAACTGAGTTCTTGTTTTGTTTTCAGAATCACTGTCCCAGTGCAGAGCTTCTCCAACCTCCAGTTCAGAGGTGAGAGTTAGAGAGTTCCCCAGGTCTCTAATCACAAACAATTGTACTTCCAGTACAGACATAAAACCCTCCAAACACATGCACACACACACGCACACACACACACCTGATAGTCTCTGCAGCCGGGTGATAAGAGAGTGGCACTGTCAAAATCAATCAAGTCACTGTCAGCCACAGTGACATCGGAGAAGAAGCACTAATATCACCAGCGTGCACAGAAGGAAGCCAAGCAGCACAGCCACAGGGGGAGGCAGGCCTGGACACACTAACCATCTCCCCCCTTCCCTCCCGGACAGAGACCAGCATGGACACCAAGCTCTCCCCCGAGGCCCACGTGAAGAGGAGCATCCTGGTGCGAACTGTGGAGACAAGAGATGGGGAGGTGCGTCAGCAGGGGGCGCACCCTCCATGGCCACAGCACTTACTCTACTGTTCAGGCAATACTACGCTGAAGATCAGCGTTGTGTATTGTCTGCAAAATAGCGTTACACTGTATCACCGTATGTAGAAAACGTGCTGTTCATTTAGTTAGCGTAGTTCTTCTGTCAATTTAAAATTATTTTTTGTGTGATTGAAAATTTGTGTGGTGGACTGTAGCATGTGTTGTACTCATGTAAAAGTTGCACCTGTATTTTCACATCAGTCCATAAGAGGGCATTATGTGTACAGGGGAAAGAGTATTGTGTTGCTATTTATGCAGTTAAGTCAACAGCCAGGAGGCGAAATATACAATTACATATGTACACTGCATGTACATTCCTTATATATATATGTATAATAAGTATATAAGGACAGTGTCTCTTATTTACTCAGAGAGTAACACAGAGACAGGCACTGTACTTCAGTGTTATGTTTATGATCTTAATAACATTGCACAGAGCATATTCAGATTGTTCAAATTAATGGATTGTATACCAGAACTGTAACACAGATGCTTCACAAAATGCTGTCAAAGCAGGAATAAGATGTAGCTGTAAATGAAAACAACTTTAAACAACAAAAAATGAGCTGTAGAATTGTTGTAATATGACAGATGCTGCTGTATGTGCATTTATTTCTATGACCTTTGCTTCCTTCCCTTCTTTTTATTAAATATTTTGGTGTCAGTAGATGATTGGTTCTACTTGTAATTAGGATGAATCGTCTGTGCCACATTTGCATCACAAAAATGATACACGCTCATGTATAAACTGTTTGTTGTTTGTTTTTCAGATTATTAAGGAGTCCATGACCGAGAGGAAGGACTTGCCCTGACTGCCTGCTCCAGAATACAGTCATGGCCATCTCTCTGACACTCCCCTCTAACACCTGATTGCTGTGGACTTCGCTGACCCCCACCTCCACCCCCAACTTACGCTCTCCTGTTGCACTCCACTGTCTCCTCTCCTCCTGGGGTCACCACCCACTATACACCCCCCATCCCCTCCCCCCACAAACACGAGTCGACCCGACATGAGGTGTCTGAGTAGCAATTTTGCCAAAATGTTCTTTTAGGTTTTTGTATAAGCTAGCTTCAGTAAGGGAGCTTTTAGAGCAGGGCAGCTGGACTTTGCTCCTCTGAGGGTTCTGTGCTGTCAGAGGAGCTGTGGGTGCGGCTGCCGTGCTTGAACGGGTAATCGAGTCAGACAACAGAGACGTAGGGTTTTGTGCTCAGCTCGTAGCGGGAAAGCAGGCTGACGTCGTAGGGTCTGTGTGCACGTGAATTGTCAGGAAGAGCCGGCAGGCGCGGGGACTGTAGACCCGGAAGGTCTCAGATACGGAGGAGGGGTGCGTGTTAGATGATGTGACTGTAATAAGGCCAGCAGTTTGAAGTAGCTTTTATTTACCCCTGGCCCGGTAGCCATGGGACCCAACCATTTCCCACCCCCGGGGTGTTTAAAAAGGGGGAAGGAGACACCTCTTTTTATCTCTTCCACACCTCCCTCCAAAATCCCGCTGTCACCCCTTTGTCACCCCCCGACCAATGCATCACCATCTCCTCGCCTTTCTGAGCTCTGTAAGGGTGTTCCATCTCTCCTCTCTTGGCTATGTCTTTTGTCTTTGTCCCGTTGCAAGTGGACACTTATGATTACAGGACGGCTTGTCCCTCGGAGTGCCATAAGCCCTGTTTTTAATGCCAAGATGGTGTCAGTGTCATCCACTCCAGAGCTGAGTCGGGGAATTGGACAGGAGGGGGTGGGGGGAGTACAGGGGAGAAGGACGGTGGGAAGTCGCTCCGCTCTATACGCACTTTTAAAACAACGCAATTTTAATCAAAGCCACTTTTTCACAACTTGTTGCTTTTTCGTGCAGATTTGTCTAGACTCACACACGCAACAGACCTGAGGCAAGTCGGGCCTACTCAGAGCAAAAGTTGGACGCTCTTGTTCATGTAGCTTTCTCTTTAATTAGTGTTATCTGTAAGTGCGTACAATGTAGCAGTACTCAGTAAGGCTGAACATGTGCCACACTGACCTGTCATAAGATGTGTCACCAATGAAATAACTTCCATTATGCCTTCTTCCCTCAGATTAACACAGGGAAGAAGAAAAAGACATAGAAATGCATTTTGCTCTTAAACCCCTCTAGAAGATTATTGTAAGTAACAGTGTCAAATTATTGGCATTCAATGATACACCTCTTCACATCATGAACACTTGAATTTAGCTTTCGCACACATTTACCTTTTTTGTACATTTTTTTCATGCTGTAAACACTTGCATGTGTTGGCCCAGGGTGGTGGCGATTGCCTAAAACGCTATTCGGACTGAAATTTGGGTGTTTAGAGCTGTATCAACACAAACCCGTCACCCCGTCATAGCGCCCCTACCATTTACCACATGTCAGTGTGAATGTCCTTTCAAGGAGGGCGATTGATGAAGCCTTGCTGGTGGTGGGGAGGGGGGGGGGCAGCCTACATTGAGGGAAGGAGACTTCCCAGGGAGAGGCAGAGTGAGAGGGAAATGCAACCAGGCCTCTGTGCGGCTAGTGGACATGGCCTCCGAGTCCTGCATGAGCCCCTCTCTGAAGTGTGGAAAATCAGCAGGGTAACAGACCTACAGTGGTCCATTTCAAACTCCATTAGAACACACGGCCCCGGTTCCAGCCTCAGTCTGTGGCAGGCTGGAAGGATTGTACTCTCCCAACCCTGCAATTACCCCCCAGCAATGAGGTCATCTGACCATGGTCAGAGTACTCCAGCATACAATGGAAAGCCAGAGCATGTAGACATTGGCGCCACAACTGCACAGAATGTGCATTGAAACTATGGGCTTCTATCATCTAACAATAAATAATGCATCTATTTAGGTTTCATCCTCCAGATAGAGTGATAGAGTGTCTTTAGCTTCTGCATGCTGTATTTCTTTCTTCTTTTTTTTTTTAACATGTGTTAACCATAATTTCCCCTGATATGTTTCACTGCCCTCCCTGTGATCTGACCCTTTCCTCCCCTCTTTCCCTCCTCGTTTCTTTCCTCCTTGAGTCTGGCTTTACCGTACACTTCACCACACTTTACATACCTGCTGCTTTTAGCTATCAGATTCCAGCTTGATTCCGCTACCTAATGTAACCATTAAAAGAAACATCCATAGAAAGTTTTTACTCACAGGTGTGAGAGCATTGTAACCATTTACCAACAATAAAAAGACTCAAGGTTTGACTCATATTTGTTTTTTCATTTATAAAAGGAGATTCCTTTCCTTTCCTTTCATTTACCATAACTGACGGAGTTCATCTTTGAAAATGTTTTTATGGTAAATTTGATCTCATTTAAAGCAGTACATAGAGTGAACATAATAAATCCCTTAATCTGTATTTACCTGACATATTTCCACCTGTATGCTCTTCCATACAAAAATGAAATACATTGTAATATACTAAAAAATGTGTTGAGCCCAAGAATATTTTGCAAATACATTTAAAATATAATTATGTGAAGCAAAATGATATTGCAGTACACCAAAGCAGCAATAATTTACATATTTCAATATATTGATTGAGCGAAAAATATATGTTCTCTAAAATGTACTCTCAGTATGTTATATTTCTGTATGGGGACATGTTTTTTCAACCCAAAAGTAAGGGTGTATTACTTCTCGGTCTAGGACTGAGCAGCTCTGATCTTGAAATTCAATATGCATTTAGACTAGATTTCCATGAAGGAAGACACAAAGAATTATCGTGCTCTTGGATTATGGTGCTTTTCTCTTGAAGGTCTGAGGAGGCCCAGGCAAGGTCTGTAACTATCACCTACATAAATGTTATAATCTTGTTCTGCACGGCCATCTGGAAACCGGTGTGATCCCTCACATCTCAGCAGGTCCTGGATCCTATCAACAGACTACACTGTACAGCACAAAAAAATGCATTCAGCTCTCCCTCGCCGGGTACACTACTGCACTGTACCACTGCACAACACAGCACTCACTTTTCACAGCCATTGCACAATACGCAGCATGAGAATATTCTATCAATTGTAACAATCTCAAATAATTATATGACATCTTTTCCAAGACGTAACTAGATAGTCAAAGCTCATCAGTTATCATTGGCTTATCAGTTACTTCTAACCTTACCCCTATTTTGGAAAATAACTCAGGACAGGGATCTTTCTCCCACCAGATTACCCCTATTTGGAATTGTGTGCTGCTGTCTCTGAACAAACACCCTTTAAAATCATCCTTACTGAGTTTGGCCAAATTACAAAGACCTACTTGCATTTCTCTCCTGTAAACAGATAGATAGAATAAAAACAGCTTTGGGGCCGTAAATCACCTAACTAAATTGAAACATTTTGACACATGACCTTTTCTGTACTTCTGCGGAAGATGCATCAGCTGGACTGTATTACGATAATGATGTGAGTATGGGGGCATCACGTTTCCATGGAATTTAGGGTGCTCTGTCTGGAGGAGGAGGATCGCTCTATGCATGACTGCAGCTTGCCTCTCTTGTGCATCACAAAGCTTGCAATTTCTGATATCATTTGTATCTGAGATGCATTAAGACCACTGCGCCACCACAGATGACAGGTATGACTATGGCTGCTGATGATGTTGAAGATGTTGAAGATGATAATGATGATGATGATGATGATGATGATGATTGTCAAGGATCCCCTTGCTGAGGGGGTCATTCCCGTATTATCTAAGTCAGGCTCATGGGGAGGACCACATACATTTAGGTCCTCCTAGCTGTCCAAGGGATCATTGTTCCTTTTGTAAGGGGAATAAATCAGAGATGATTGCATGAGTGCCCTTCATATAATCAAAGTATTCTTACCGTAGCCCCTGCTGTGATTGAAGTGCCCAAAGAGCCATATGATTGCACTAATCAGCCTCCGCCATGGCCTGTCTGCCTCCTCCCCAACCCCTCCAAAATGGGCCTCGTAGCCAGGGGAACCAAAAGTTTTTCTTAGTCGTTATCTGTCTAAGCTACCATAGTTTTTTCCATGGTGTTCAGTGATAACATTTGATGATCTTTTAAACTCAAGATTGACATTTTTCATAATTTACTTTTTGAAAACAAACAGACGACGAAAAGATTGCACAAGTAGCCAAAAGTAACTGCACTTCCTAAAATGTGTTATTGATTTTTAAAATATCACAATACATCTTGTTATGTGGTTAAGACAGAACCATCCCCTTAGTGTTTTTCAAAGTTTGTTCATTGTACATTTTTTCAGAGTACAGATAAAAGAACATTTACATATGAGTGGGATATGGTGTGTGTGTGTGTGTGTGTGTGTGTGTGTGTGTGTGTGTGTGTGTGTGTGTCTGTGTGTTATGCTGTGCGCCGCCAGCCTTTTATCTGTGGAATTCAGAAACTTGGGGCTGCCATGGACGTTGACTTGAGCAGCGTGTTGAATCAGTCGCTATGGCATCCAGCCTTGATAAAACACTTCACATGGGTGTGGGGGTCCTGACGCTCAGCCCTCCAGAAACTTTCCACAGAAAGTCCGAGCGGGTCCGCTGGGAAAGAGTGCAGGGTGAGAGAGCGCTCGCCACCAAGCTTCCCAGAATGACACTTCACGAGCCATCATCCACGCCTCCCTTTGCCCTACGCGGCACCCTCTTACCTGTTAGAACACAAGCTTTCGCTGCCGCTTGATCTAATGAGACAAGAACTGTGTAATTATTCCTTGTGTGCTCTCCTGCAATAATTATTCTTATTCTGATTGCAATTGTTATTTTATAATTGGCTCCTTGACACTCTTGTCCCCACTCTTGTTCATTCTTATGTTTACAGGGAAATCCTACATTGTTAGTGAGGTAATAGAATGGATCAGCAGAGTAACAAAAATACAGTACAACTACAGAATTGGTAGAAGTAATACACAGCACTGAGATAGCTGCAATATGGCAGCTGTAGTGCAATAAAACCTCATACAAACATTAAATATGATAGGGCTTATCTCTTTGGATCACTGGCTCTCTGTTACTTATATTGGTTCATTTAAATGTACTTGTTACAGTGTCAAATATTTTTCACATTTTTTTCTATTTTACTGATATACAGCATATTGTAGTACTTGCTGTTTATTTTATGTGTAGTATTGTATTGTGTTTTGGATTCTGTGATCTAGTGACATATGATGCATGGTATCTAGTTAGGCTACACAATTTAATTTGCAGTACGGCTTGATTAATGTTATGCTCACACACACTGGTCTGGGAGTGTTGTTAGCCTGGTCTGACACTGTGGCTCATTGAACTTGAGCAGATACACTTATATTCAAATGTGAAGTCACTGTGGATGAGAGTGTCTTCTAAATGAATTTAATGTAATATAATATTTGGGTCCATAAAAGGAGATCAGGACACTGTAGTCGGAAAACATACTCTGTTAATTAGCAGTAACAGGAATACTGGAGGGAGGGTGTTTGATGGACACAGTAGAGAAGGAAGAAATGTGGCAGGGTCGTGTATGCCCATCCCATCACGCCAGCCTGCTGTCTTCTTCAGCACACATTCCTGCCTTCCGCGGCCCTCTCACTGGGGTCAGGGGAAGGCATGCGAGCCAACTGGCTAAATATAGCGCCTGCATCGGCGCCCACTGAGAGAAAACGCAGCCCACCCCTCCCTGCAATCCCGTCTGTGTCTGATACCCTCAGGGTCTGCACCCGAACCCGGCCCTTATCCTGTTGCTGCTAAATTAGCACCCAGCGTGGGCAACCCGACCTCTGACCTCTGCAGACTGAGCATGCTGGACCCTGAGCTGAGTGTTCCATCCCCCCAGCAATCCCCCTCCACGATAAGAGAGCAAAGTCAATTGTGACCCTTCTCCAGCTGTGGAGACAGTAAGCGCCTGGGTGGCTTATGGTGCCAGGTTTATCCACCTTGTCACTTTCTGTGTGTGTCGTTTTCACGTTTTTAAAAATGAGCAGACAAGCGTGATATTTTAAGACTTCGTCTCCACTAGCATGAAAAGTGGCGCGGCATTCGGGAGCCTTTGTTTCCTCAGCCAGGCTCATGTGACTAAAAAAGGTGAAACAACTCATCTCCTTTCTGCTAGGTGACCATTTTCCACAAGAAAGCAAGCAAGAAGGAGCATGAAATGAACAGCCCATTGGACTGGATTCTTAAATCAATACCCTGCCGCTGGCTTGTTTCTGTAGTGTACTTTGAGCAGACATTTTCTGTTGTTTCAGAATGTATTCTGAAACAACACCACTTTCCATTAATCTCAAAACTGTTTTATCTATCTATCTACGCAAAAATGCCTTCCACTTGTCCTGGTCCTGTATTTTACAACATGGTGCTCTTTCTCCCATGTAAAATTTATGTGTGCAAGCTAAATCAATGTAGTTTTGGACCAGTTAACTTTCGAAAAACATCACATCATCCTTTTGCAGACGGATCACTTAAGGGAAGTGATATTTGTCAATCATCAGCAGGTGAGCAATTACATTTAACAAGCAAGTTTTTAAAATCATTCTAATCAGTCTACAATCAATTTACAATCATTTCAAATTATGCCATAATTACGTTATTATGGACTTTAAAAAATGTCTGCATGGTACAGAGATTAGTATTAGGATCATCACATGCTCCTAGCCCAGTACCCATATGGCATCTGGTCCCTTTTTAATACCTTCCACTAATTCAAACCTGCATCTGTTACCACAATGTCTGCATTGTTGCAACACCTGGTCAGAGTGTGTGTGTATGTGTGTTACATATTTTATATGTTATTTTGTTTTTCTTTCCAAACTTTTTGAATGGTAGGGGACACAGTGGTGGGGGTAGGGGACACAGTGGACCTTGTTCGTATTATTGTTTACTGCCTGTAATATATTCTCTCCTCCACAAAAGTGCAAAATATCACAGTGCATACTGTAATGCCAATTCTTTTTCACTGTGACTTCTAAAAATGTTTGGTTACCTCCCTTTGACTGTAGAGATAAACAAAAAAAATTCAGGCAGATAACTATACTTTAAAGGAACTGCAGTGTATCTGTGGCTCCAATGAGATGGAGGCCAGGGAGCTTTAATTAAAGTAATTTGTTGCCTTTGAAATCAAATTTGACAAACAACAATACTTCTGCTAATTTAGATCAAACGGATCCAGTTTTGCAATCAAACCCATTTTTATTCATTGCAGTGAAGCCGAAGTGCAGGATCCAATTAAGTGACAGGAATTGAGGCAAACCCCATAGTGAGCACTTTTCCAAATCTGCATTAACAGAAACACACCTGATATTGCCTGTGTACTGTAGATGAAAGGGACTTCCTTCATAACACATTTCAACAGAAAAACACCTAAATGAGGAGGAGCTCCAGCTTTCTATGTGCAAGTCCTAAATAAGCAGCCAGATATCCATTGTGTTAGCTGGTCATGAGCAAAACGAAAATATAACCATAGATGAGACTGTAACAGCTCTGTTTTATCTAAAACCGAAATTGAAATGTATAATGCTAGATAGAAAAACTGTGTAAAGAAAAAACAAAACATTCTGGATATTGCCTGCAATATTCAAAAGAACAACATCATACAGAAGAAGGGCCAAGTCCCAGACTTACTATAACCACAATGTGCTTTGTCCTTAACCTGAAGTAACAACTTGTTACTTTTTACAGTCTTACAGAACACTTTTTGCTAACCAGACTGTAGATGTATGAGTCCATTATCATTGGTGAGATAATTTGATGATTCTGGCTTTTGTGGTGCATTGACTGTCTCCATAATAGCCTACAGTGCAGACACAGATGACAGCTGGAGTCGTGGGAGCTGGAGACTTCGTTTATCTCACATATACCCCCCTAACCTTCATCTGACAGGTCCTGTCACAACAGCCCCGAAATGGAACAGGGAAGCATGAAAATACAGGGTGACGGGACCTCCTCGAATATCTCTCTGTGTTTCCCTGTCTTTCTCTCCCTCCAGTTGTATCTCTCTCCCGATCAGACCCTTTCTCTTTCCTTCTTCGGCTCAGTCATTCCGTCTTCATCTATGTTTCTTTGTCATTTCTTTTGTCTCCCTCTCCCTGTCTCTGTCTCTCTCTCTCTCCCTCTCCATGGTATGTGTTAACAGGTTCTCTTGTCTGAGACTTCACTTGCACCAGAAGCAGAGGAGGTGTTGAATGTATTGTCTGGTCTTGTTTTGAAGAACGTATCATCCTCTCACATTTTTCTTCTGTCGGCCTATTCCGGTCTGTATTTTGTTCGCCATTTTCTTATCTTTCCCGTTTTCTGTTTCTGCTTCTCGTCAGCGCACACGCAGATCTGGCTGTTTGGTTTAATGATGTTTCAGGTCGATTTACAATCAAGCGCATTCAAAATAATCAGACACCCATTCTGACTCAAAAAAGCACAGAACACTGAGGTCAACAGACAACAGCCTTTCAGCTATGAGTTCAACTCAATATATATTTTAAAAAACAACATTACATGTATATAGGTTTCAAGTTGTTATGGGAATTGGTGCTCTCACTATTTGCCATGGATAAGAGTGGGTTAATGTGGATTGTTTTGTTATTGTTAAAAAGGCACTAAATCAATCAATGCACACCACTTAATGTTGCCAAATACCTTGCAGTGGAGAGGTGTTCATAACCAATTGATCAAAATAAGATCCCCTCAACCCCCTCACCCTAAGCATTCCCAAAAGATAAAAAAATAGAACAAATTATGGGCCCTACAGGGCCAGTGAGGAGGCAGGCTATTTCAAGCGATGTGTTTTCGGTTGCAGTGTGGTGTGAGAGACACAAGGACGGTTGCTCTGCTCTCTGTCAAGTGTAGCAGTGTATATGCTGATGGCTTGCCTCTTGGGTTGCCAGGTACAACACGGCTTTTCCCCTGTTGGTGATAAAAAAAAGTTTAACTCCCCCCATTTTTTTCTTGTATAATCTACTCCCATGTAGATTAGGGATGAATGGGTGATGGCTGAGAGACTGTGCAACATTTAAGAAAATATTTTATGAATTTAAATTTACAAAGAAAGATTGATAATAAAAATTCTTCATGAACGAAATACTTGGTGGTGAGAGGACTTTCAGTCCTTTTATTTGTGAAATGGCTGTACACATTATACAGAAATAATTCTTTGTCTTCAGCCTGGTTTGCCATTGATTCCCATCAGGACAATTCTCTTTGAAATTGAACTCAACAATTTGGAAACAGAGGCACTACTATGAAGGCCTCCAATTCATAAAACACATTGGCTCACCAACTTATTTTACCTCTTCCTCATCTGGTGGTTTTATTCGCTGTGAATAATGTGACTTCAAAATGCAATATGTGTTGGGTCATTTGGGAGGAAGGGAATGAGTGAGCACTTCAGTTTAAAATGTATAATATGAATAAATATATATGATGGGGTTCAGAGCTCAAAGGGTAATTAGCTAAAGCTATCTGATCCCCTCTCCTTTTTCACATAGGTGTTGTCATTACCCATGCATTTCCCCGTGTTTTCTAGATTCACTTCACAAATGGCGAGTCCTTCCCATTCAGGCAACCCTACTTTCTTTCAAGCCCGCAGGGTGAAGCCGACTGAGAGGAACATTTAGGGAGGGGGGAAGAGGAGCTGTGATTCAGCAAATAGGATCTTTTTTCTTCTTTGATGATCTGTCCTATACCATCCCAACTCCAAAGGCAGGGCTATTGCTCACCCTGACTTAGGAGTTTTCTTTTTCTTTATCTTCTTTTCTGTGCCGAGGGTGGTGTTCTTTTTTTCAACTTACTCTCTAGCCCCCTCCCACTTGTTTGCATAGCATATATTCAGTATTTCTGCCTTTTAACGTTAGCTTTAATCTATTCAACCTATTAGGGTACCGACTTCCATCTCTCACTGCTCTGCAAGACTGCCTTTTTCCAGATTGCTGCTTAGTGGAAACCGGTATTTACTATTGCCGTGGCAACCAGGCTGTTCGGCTGCTGTGTGATACTTAGTGTCGCCGTCGATCTAGACTCCGTATCATCTTTTCCCAAAATGTTTTTCCGCTTTAGTCCGTTTGGCTCGATTAATACTTTCCTTTAACTAGTCGACAGATTAATGCGTTTAAGAAATCTCGTTTTTGCTCCTCCAAAATGCCAGTGAGACGGGGTCATGTAGCGCTCCAGAACACGTACCTGGACACCATTATCAGGAAATTCGATGGACAAAGTAAGTACCCACTTTCTTCATAAATTACTTTGTAACAAAAATTTATCGATTACTGCTTCGGTATATGGAAATGTGTACTACATAGAACGCGCAGGTAAGTTGCACGGGCAGGTCTCTTGCGGAGAAAATGTCATAGTTCGTTTACTGGTTGGTTAGTTGTAAAATAATACAAAGAAGTCTGGCAAATTCTTGTAAATTTCCCATGTCAGTCGTTTGGCTTGTCTATGCGGGACTCCAAATATTTTTGTAACAAGTAGTATTACATTTATAGTACAGTTTATATTCTTTTTGACATTTGGTACGTATAGTCTAAGCACTTATTAGAAAACATATTGATGATATGATACGAACCGGTCGACCTACAATGCACGATTTCCTATAGACTATTTACAGCAATGTCTATTTCTACTGTAAAATAAACATAGTACTTAATAAATATTTAATAGCATTCACTTATACCCAAACGCGTCACCACATTTTTTTCGTCACAAAAGTTAGTTGCACCTGTTATTGCTAATGACCGTCTGAAAGGGAGTGGAGTATTATTTCTAATTATGCGCTGGGCTTACGTGACCTGTTAGCTAATTAAATTTGTCAATTTATAAAGATCATTTCAGTTTAGTTTAAATGGATTTTCATCCGATAAAAATCTTTTTTTTTAATTTATGATCTTAGCTCAGATGGTAGCGTAACTGAATTTTCAAGAGTGCGCTTTAACTCCCTTCAGGGTTGAAATGATTTCTTGCTTCAAAGGTTAGGTAGCGGTGAGTCTGGCGTCAGAGCGGAGGGTGGAATAGTGGAGTGTGAAGGTACAGACTGAGGTCGAGACATGAACGCATATGTTGTTTTCTGATGCTGCAGTTGTTTCGTAAAGGCACGTATTCCATGAAGCTCTTCCCGAGAAACGAAATGTGTGTTTGCGTGCATGTACAATGTGCGATGCCGCCTTAATAATTTATTACATCATAGTACTCTCCTGTAGCATATTGTTCCAGCAACTTTAGCATGTTCCAGACTCTCACAGCTTAGGTACAATTTGGTCACATTCCTCTAATTCTCCTTTGAAAAAAGTATATTTTAATTAATGCTGTTCCTTTTCTCTCTTTAATTGGTAAGACATGTAATTGCTTTATGTTGGCTACGTTGGTAAAGATTTAATTCTGTTTCGTTGCGATTGCATCACAAATATTCTCGCTACTTCAGACTTCCGTGATGTTCCCTGGTGTGAATTGCATAGTTATTGACACACTAATACATTAAATGATAAGATCTGTATCATTGTGGCACCATAATCGTGGGGAAAAAGGACAAATCTCATTTGACCCTGTCATATTTGAATGCTGTGGTTGGCTAGCAGAAGAAAGAAAACTGTCTGATAAAGTGTGTATTTTCAGCACATGCTAGAGTGTGTGAACAATTCAGCGTGACAGGTACTGTAACAAACTGCTGCAGCCTGCCGTTCCACACAACCCCTTACCCCTGGCAATACCATGAGCCCCACCTCGCCTCTCTTCTTGTACCGCATGTCTTTTTTTGCAAGCCTCACGCCTTATATTCTGTCTTTCCCAATGTGTGTGTTTAATCTCCTTTTTAGACTTGCTTTCACACTGGGAGCAGACAAACTAAAGACAGAGGGGGGTAGGATAAAAATAACACTCCATTTCATTGTAGAGAGTGAGGACAGAGAGGTGATTAAAAATCAACCACTGAGGAAGCTTGTTTGATTAAAGGTTAAGTATATAATACATCAACTGCATATACAGATATAGATATATAGATTTGGACATGTAGTGTGGGTAGTGGTGATATGGGAACAAACAGATCATTATTTGTATCTGCTTTTATGATACCTCTTCAAAAAGATTCAGTGTTGGAAATGGAAAATCATAAATAATAATGTCTTCTCATGAAGAGGCCCACTGTTGCACACCTTCAGCAATTTGGAGTATTCATTTAATATGAGCTTAAATGAGATAAGAAGCTTGGTAACAGGCAACAAACAGTACCTTAACAAAAACCCATATTATTCAAACAGAAGATAAAAACTCCTAGAGCCCGTAAAGATATTCTGTCTCCTTTTACCCCTGTGTGTATGTCTATGTGATATTCCAGTACTGCATTTCCCCTTAAGTACTGTCTCTGCTGTGATAGAAAACAGCTGGCTTCTTTATCTCCTGCTCCTGCATCAGTATCACATTGGAGCCTTCATTCACGCTGTACCCGGGACTGGCGGATGTGCTTTATTTAGTGTATGACACCGACTGGCACACTTCTCTGAAGAAAGCAAATGCACACATTGACACGAGAATTCAGACCGTATTAAATATTTGTCTAATGTAGACATCAGAGAAAAAAATTACCTCAGAAGATTTTTATGAATCTCTTCACATCATACATTTTATGTGGTTATTTCATACGTTTGGGTTATTGATTGTTAACACCGCCATATTTGAAAGTAATGGATGTCTATTGATCTGTTTATGAAAACTACTAGTTCAGTTTTGGCCAAGGTCACATGAAAAATCTGCCTTTGTGTATATGTTTTTCATTAATTGTTGGTCATGTCCGTCAAGAAATAATGTTAACAAACGATTTGGTTACCCCTGATGATTAAAGCATTTTACATTTTACATTACATTTTCCCATTTTAATGAAATTATCTCTTATAATACAGTCTAATTTATGTATAAACAGTTATACCCATATTTAAGTTCACCAAGGTGCAGGATGGTGCCAGTCTTCAGTTTAAAGTTTCAAATGCCAGCTTTTGATAGCGGGGGATACTTGAATTGAGACAGGAATGCTGGTTATCACAGGGAGATAGCGCTGGGAGTCCTGGCTGAAGAGGATGGTACTGTTGAGTTTGCATCAGCTTTTTTGTCCTCCCTCTCTTTAAACCTGTGTTTATTCTATGTTACGTCATTCAGTGTGTCCCATGTAGTTTTAAAACAGAGATTGCTTAATGTTTTTAATTTGATTTTTCTTCTAATTCAGAAGCTGCTTACTGGAACTTGAGTAATAATGACTCACATTTATGTAGTACAGTCAGTCATCCAGTGGCTTCATATTGTCTCAGTGCGTCTGTGTTTGTGTATGTGTGATTAATGCCTCAGCTGATTTGAGCCAAAGCACAGGTGTGCTGTGGTAGATGTCCGTGGTCCGTGATTACTCCAAGTGCCACTCTCTGTAGCTGTCTTCCTCATGAGAAATTGTCATTGTCATTTAGCAGATGCGCTTGTCCAGAGCAGCTTGCATAGGCTTTATCCATTTATGCAGCTGGACATTTGCTAAGGCAATTGTGGATTTAGTACCTTGCCCTGGTCCTTAACAGTATGCCACACTACTACAAATTCTTTATAAAAACTCTTGAATCCTGAATCCTTTCCTTAAATCTTTCACGCTCAGATGCAAAGTCAAGTGCCCTCCCGCCGTCCCTCTCCCTGTCTTCCTGTCAGTGTCCTTCTCCCCTTTGGGTCTTTCTCAGCCAACTCCCTGTTTCCTCAGACCGCAAGTTCCTGATCGCCAACGCCCAGATGAAGAACTGCGGCATCATCTACTGCAACGAGGGCTTCTGCCAGATGTTCGGCTTCTCGCGGGCGGAGATCATGCAGCAGTCCTGCACCTGCCAGTTCCTGGTGGGGCCGGGCACCATGAAGAGCGCCCTGGCACAGCTCGCACAGGCTCTGCTGGGCTCCGAGGAGCGCAAGGTGGAGATCCTCTACTATGCCAAGGAAGGTACGGACACTGCCCGCTGCAGAGATATGCCTGCTAGCTTCCAGTCCTTCCTCCTTCCAGTCCAGAATCTTACCTTGTGCATCTGTAGCTTGATCTAGGGAAGTCATTGTCCCCTAAGACCACACAGCCTGGCAAATGTAGAAACTAAAACGTTATCAAAGAAAATGCACATGTTGGATATTTTCTCTCCCAAAAATGTAAAAATTACAAATGTGGCAATACCTTTTCATTAAGTGTTGAATACCATAAAAATAAATGTATTAGGAAAATCTTAACAAATCTTAGTACCTGTTTCTTCTGACGCAAAGAAGAAATAATTGCCCCACACAAACATTTGTGTCAGAAAAGGTTTTTTTTTTCAAAACTGTAATGGTAACATACGGGTATTGAGAATATGAGTGGAGAAAACTAGGGACAGTGCAATTGCAAGTGTGGTCATCAAGCAGCTGTGTCCTCACCAGATGTGTTGGAGGGTTACAAATGTAGCTTACCGCCCACTGAAAGGAGTTTCGATTGCCTCCTGCCCAGAGTGCTCTTGGAACAGAATGTTTTGGCAAATACACCTCCTCTGGAAAAGGACTAGCAATTGAACGCCTTAGGCTGAGATTTGTCAGCCCCAGTATCCCAAGTATCCAAGGGGCAACAGATTTGGGCATTTATTGACTTTGGGCATATGAAAAAACACCCAGAAGTAGAGAAAAACTTTAGTAGAGATAGACTTTATTAACTGAAATTTTAAGATTTGAAAAGCTTGTCTCAAATTGCAGATTTCCTACAGATTTTTTTTACCAATTAGCCATACCACACTGCAAATCTCTCCAGCCTGATTGCTGAAGCTATGCTGGGTTGGGCTTGGTTAGTGCTTGGAAGTACTGGAAATGGGGTTTATGGGCCAATAGGGGCAATCTTCCCCTTTGACCTGGCGAGGGATTAATGTCCACTGGAGTGTGGGGGACACTCAGGAAAGAGTAGGAGGTTCCCCAGTGTCTTAGCAAAATTCCCAATCAATTATCATAACCTCCTCCATTTTATTGTCTTACTAACACCCTCCCTCTCCATCTCAGCTGATGTATGGTAAACCCAGGTGGTCGCTACACATTACGGGTAGTTGAGGGGAGACCACCCGCTCCCTTAGTGAACATGCACTTATCAGCTTGTCTGGGAATGGAAATAGTTTTCCTTCTCAGTCTGCTGAATGATGTATCACAAGAGGATATTATTCCCATTTAGTTTCTCCCACACACACACATAACGAGTCTGATTGTTTGGGTTTGGTTGACTGGGTGCAAGCAGATCACAGGGAGCCTGTCGTCATGGAAATGTTATCAGTGCGTTTCTCGGTCACAGTATATCTGTTCTTAATGTCACAGCACACGTGTGCTCACACATACACATACATGCGTGCTCACACATACACATACATGCATATAGACTAAACACCATTTATTATGGGCATTTACAACAGCCATGTAGAAACACACCAGGATGCATTTGCTGGTAATTATGATTATTTTTATATTCACAATCTCTGTGTTTGCAAAGTTTGCTCATTTTACAACTTTTGATTACAGCTAAATGAAGAGTGTGTGCGCGCATGTGTGCATGGGTGTGGCTGGGGCATTGGTTTGCCAGTAATACCTCCTCATACTATGAACAAGTATCTGTTATTTTAAACTTCCACTCTACTACAAAGACACTCCCATTCAGTGTTTCAGAAGTGACAAGACTGTTTGGTGAAGTAATGACAGTATCAGTGCATTGGGAAAGTTACCCCCTCACCTGCCTCCTTCAACACAGAAATGAGAGATGGGTGACAGGTCTGGTGCACACAGAAGAGCAAAGGATGAGATGATGTGCTCTGTTGAATTTTCTGTCATCTAGGAACCCCAGACCAATCATTACCAATTATTTAAT
The DNA here is from genome assembly GCF_013368585.1 of Megalops cyprinoides. NCBI lineage: Eukaryota > Metazoa > Chordata > Actinopteri > Elopiformes > Megalopidae > Megalops > Megalops cyprinoides. Next base: position 13,473,825 of record NC_050601.1, on the reverse strand, counting down.
GGTCAGTTGAATAATTAATGATGTGTGCAGCAAGGGATTGCGAACTGAGTAACTAAGCAATTGAACAAATGACTAAAAGGAGCATGGTAGATGGAGGGGAGTGGGCTGAGGGCCACACACACACACACACACACACACACACACACGCACACACACACACACACACACACACACACAGGGGTCAGGGGGCTATTTTTAGACAGCATAATAGAAGGGTAGAGCCAGTAACTGAAGAAGGCCCGGCTTCCTCTAATCAGTCACTGTGAAAGGAGTCTGTCTCTCTCTTGAAGCAGGATCAGCTCCCCGTTTTGCTCCGCTGTATCTGATCCTCTCTGCTGTAATGGGTCACCATGCACGCTGCACACACCACGTTCCTGGATGTAGAGACTAGGCATCCTGGTACTTTACACTATCCCCCCCTAAGCTCTGTCGTGCCTACCTGAGCTATTTTCAGCTGGTAAATATATAGCCTGTGAGAGGTTTGGCAAATCGGTGTTTGTGGACTGAGCACCTGCTGGGTCTGCCGTGTTTGAAGTTCCCATAGACGCTCTCTGTCTGGATTTCAGGATTTCAAAGCCCATCTCCCTTTCACTCCGCTGATCTATGTCTATCCAACTCTGACTCATCTCCCTATCGCACTCTCTGTCTATCCTCATCTGCCTCTGTCTGTTTCTCCTCTCCCTCTGATTGGTGCTCCCCTGGACCATGTCCGCAGATTTCCTCATAAACCTTGTTCTCATAAATACCCTGCACGTGAAACTTTATTGCTGTTTAAAAGGCTTCACCAAACAAAACTGAAAGAGGCTGGAACAGGGGCTCAGCTGGGTAATGGACATACGGCTTTCAGCATGCGTATGATAGCATCTCAGCACCTAGGCTTTTAATGTGGTCTCTTGTTGTCAGAGTACACATTTCATTTCAAGGTACATATAGATGGTACAACCTGTAATGGGACTCTATAAACCTAACCTAAGAATAATGTGTAAGCCCAGGTCAGGCAGGTGATGGGAGGAAAGTATGTGGGTAACCTAAGTGCCAGGCTCTGTCATGATTTGATATTGACTCCATTGTGCAATGAAAACCACTGATAAAAATCAGTGAAAAAACTGTGGAAAAAACCAGTGATGAAATGATAAAAACAGTGATAAAAACCACTATTATGTCTGAGAAGAGGCAGGAGAACATAAAAAATGATAAAACTATTGGTGCTGGTGTGTCAAAGTCTGGGAGGTGGTATTACAGGAAGAGGACATGCTGTGGAATATGTGCATCTTTCTAACACGTGAGGTGACTCCTGCTATGCTTTCCTCCCTCAGGGACCTGCCTGCCCTGTCTGGTGGATGTGGTACCAGTGAAGAACGAGAGTGGTGTGGTCATCATGTTCATACTCAACTTCCAGGAGCTGCTGGGGCCCTCACTGAAGAAGGGAGGATTCAGGCAGAGGATGACTCAGGGCTGGATCAGAGCAGGTGTGTGTGTGTGTGTGTGTGCGTGTATGTGTGTATGCGTGTGTGCTTGTGTGCTTGTGTGTATGTATGTGTAACAGACTCGTGTTATGCCAATGTATGTGTGTGTGATAGACCAATGTTGTGCTACAGGTCAGAATCGTAGACTGAGACTGAAGTTGCCTTCTCTGCGCTCTGTGGCCCTGCGACGGCCTTCCCTCTCCAAAGAGCAGTTTGAGGGTGTGGTGGTGGACCTGCTGAAGGTGAGTCCTGTGGAGCAATGACCTTCAGCGACTGCCAGACTAACAGCCAAATGCAGACACACACGGCCACATGACTATAACCTCAGCTCAGTCGCGTTTTGTGATAGTGCTGTGGTTTAGATACTGATTTCAAAAGCAGAAATAAATAACAGAAGACTGGGCTGAGGCACAACATGATCAAAAATAAAAATTTGTACATTCTTCCTTGTGGTAATTATTCACCTGTATACACAAGTTATTAATTGATTGATGCAACTGATCACTGTGAATGCATTTGTATCAGTAGAGCACACAATGAATTGAAGATGGATGAGCGGCCCAAACATTGGGAAGGAAGCTGTGTCCAAGATTTGGTTACTCACTCAGTGCCTTTGTTGAGCTGTGATAACACTTCTCTGCCCCCGTCCAACACCCTGCCCCCTCCCAAAATGTGGCAGCTATAAAAGTAAGAGTGTGATAAAAACACAGGGAGAAAGCCCTGCACTTTGATACCACCCCAGCTGTTCTTCTTAGGCTCTTCACTTCTCCCTGCCAATGTTCTGCTGTGACTGTAATGTTTTGCAAAAATGGAGCAAATCAATATGCTCTAGCATTCTTAATGCAAATAATGCATATTCATTGATCTGTTACTAGGGGCCAGGTCATCTAAAGTCAATGTAAAAATTAACCCCTCGCAGGACGTGAACAGAAATGACCAGAAACTTTTGAACAGAAATTTACGTGACAGCTGACGAGCAAATAAGTTGATCAATAAAGAAATTATTGATTGAAATCCGTCATTGAACTATTTTCCATTGCTGTCTACCCAAGTTTGGGATCCAGTGCTTTGGTACAATTCCTGCCATGCAAATGGTGCTAGAGAATGTGTAATCCAATTGTAATCATGTCAGTCCCCCTGGATACATTCAGCAACTGAGTAATGACGTGCGTGGTCCGTCCCAGCGCGGGTATGAGTGTTTGCGTGTTGCACCGCCGTGCACAGTGCATGACCCATGCTGCCCTGTGCCCCTCTCCCTCCCCTCCCCGCACGCCAGCCGAGCAGCGAGGAGGTGCCGCTGAAGGAGTTCCGCATCCCGTCCAAGGAGAGCTGCATGCAGTCCGAGACGGAGGCCCTGATCGAGCAGGACCGGGACCCCCAGCCGCCCGCGGGCCACTCCTCCCTCAAGCGGCCCCCCCACTTCCCCGAGCGCCTGGACCCCAAGGGGGTCTTCGCCGGGGGCAGCCTGCCCCGCAGCCGGTCCCGGGAGAGCGTGAGGAGCCTGCGCCGTGCCTCCTCGCTCGACGACATCGACAGCATGAGGGCAGACTGGGGCGGCCGGGGCGGGGACCCCGGGGCCAACAGCTGTGAGTCTGAGAGTCTTTCTGTGTGTCCGTAGGGGTGAATCATATTGTGAGATCATTCATAGATTTTTTTCCTGTTGTTCTAAAATTAAAATTTAAAATATTAACCGATTCGTTTTTCGAATGTGGTACTATCTGTGGTTCTTTTGCAATATTGCATTAGAAAGGCGTTCATTCACCAGCTTGACGTCCTAATCAGAACAGGGCCCAAAGCCTGCATAAGGTCTGCATTTTCTCTCAAATGGAGCCTCTGACTCTGAGCACATGCCGGATGATGCCGGCTATTTCAGGAAAGCCATTACAATCAGGTGATTTTTTATATGCTCCTTCCCTTTGCTGTGGCAACAGGGAGGCTGCATTAACAGAGGAGAAAAACAGGAAAATCAGTGAAATAACCCACTTGGTAACCATGGCGCTCTCATCTGTCTACCTGTGAAATGTATTTCGCTCACAATGCACAGCATCCCCTGCTATGGTGTAATCAGGTGGCTAGATATTCTGTGAGATTTAGGCTAGAATTCAAACAAGGCGATTGTCTTGAACTGAACTGAAATTGAACTGAAATAAATGAATTGTGTTAGTTTCCGTATTATGACTGAGTCACTGTTGAGATAATACCTTAAACCTCTTTTGTTTTTCCATATTCTTCAGTATAGACTTTGTGAATGGGATATGCTATACATGTATGTAAACAAAGAGCAGCTTTGCACACCAAGGAGTTCAGGGCACACAGTGGCAATCAGAGGTTTAATTAAGGATTGATAATTAAGGATCTATAGACACAGAAACCTTGCAAACCCAGCCCCTGAAATGTTGTTGTGTTTGCTCCAAATTGATTTCCTTTCCATGAGCAAAGAACTTATTATTCTGGCTTAAGTACATGGCTAAATATCCGTAGGCCATGAATGATGACAGTCTAAGACAGTCCTGATCAAACACAGGTTTCTAAACTAAAATCATATCAGTCTATTTAGCTATTTAAGTTGTCAGCGAGTAAAACGGTGTGTCGGGGTCTTTGGTGATTTGTATCTTTCAATGCCATAGCACACCACCGGTATATGTATAATAGCACATTAAACAAATAAAGGAATCCCATAGTACTACCCTTTCAATACCCATTAAAGGCCGACAGTGAATCCCGTTTGACCCCTGACCATGCGTGTTGGGTTTGGATACAGACGTTAAGCCGAGCCTGCTGAACTCCACCTCGGACTCGGATCTGATGAAGTACCGGGCCATCAGCAAGATCCCACAGGTCACTCTCAACTTCGGCACCGACAAGCTTCGCCCACCGTCACCCACTGAGATCGAGATCATCGCGCCGAGCAAGCTGAAGGACCGCACGCAGAATGTCACGGAGAAGGTCACACAGGTAGGACGAATGGTGTGCACTCTACTACCAAGACTCCAGAATGTCTTTCAGGTGTGACAGTTGTGGTTGAATTAGGTCCTTTGTGGCTTTATAAGTGATGAAGAGAACTTCAGCTGTTGGCTGCTGTCTCTGTTAAAGGAAAACTGAATTCCTTTCCAATAGTTTTCTGTCTCTTTCTTCAGTGTTACAGTTCGTCTCATCAGGTTATGAAGTAATGTTGTGTATCATTTGCAGTATTTGTGTGAGTGTGCGTGTGTGCGTGTGTGTGTGTGTATGTATTTGTGTGAGTGTGCGTGTGTGTGTGTGCATGCGTGCGTGCTTGCGTGCCTGCATGTGTGTTTATGTCTGTGTGTGTGTTTGTGGGTGAGTGTGAGTGAGGAGTCCTGTATTGTGACAGTCACAGTTTCATCAGTGTGAGAGAGCTATCATCACAGGACAGTAGTCTATGGCAGCAAAGTAATACTAACATCACACCCTCTACGCAACAGTGCCATGATGTTGCTGTGGCATTTCTGTTCACGCACAATCCGTAATGAAACAAAACAAATCATTCTGAAAGTAAATTTAGACCATATGTCAACGTTGTGTATCACAGTGACCTATATTTTGACATTGTTTTAGCACAGATGATGTGCCTCTCCCATTAGCAGATAGCTAGCTGTATGTCATGAATGGATTTGCACCTGCTGTAGGCGCTCTGGGAAACTCGTCTCTCTGTTGTTAATGATGCTTAGTGCAGTGCTGAAAGAGTGTCTCATTGATGCCTGACTCTCACCATGTGCACACTGAAGGCAGCGTGGTCTTCCTGTCAGTGGAAAAATCTATAGGGGCCAACAGAGGTCTTCTACCCCTGGTCTGTGTGCTGCAACAGAGCACCATGGACTCTCAGATATTATTATTATTATCATTATTATTATTATTAGTAGTAGTAGTAGTAGTCGTGGTAGTTGTAGTAGTAGAATAAAATAACAATAAGCAGAGTGCTTGAAAACATTTATTTTGTACAGCTTTTTACATATTCCGCTTTGGAAAAAAATCCATGATATTTGTAAGAAACATGGCAGGGCTGTATAGTAACATGGATTTGTAGCAAGTTTTGTAATTTATTGAAAATTTTCTCAATATTCACCAGCATGAGATTGAGCCATGCACCTTGATAAATGTGTTTTTTATATTGGTGGTGGAGTGTTTCACCTGTTCTTAAAAAAGATGTCTGAGATGATGTCATACTATATGAGAAACATTTTGATTGTTTTAGTGGCTTTGGCAGCAGGCACTAGATTCTGTCAAATCCTGTTTTGCCCTGTGACTGTGAGTTTCTGTGTGGAACTGAACTATTACTTGGCAAAATGTGGTCCCTTTAAGCATGCTTGTGTTTTCAGTAAAGGTCAGTTCAAAAAGAACAGGCCCTCAGCCCTCCTCTCTCTCTCTCTCTCATACTGCAGGACTCAAAGGGCCTGAATGAAGGTTCAAAAGTGTTCATTACCTGTTTCCACTGCAGTAACATATATACTGAATATGAACAGATATATTTGTGCCCGCTGTGGTGTTTGGACCGCTGGCTTTTCCCTAGGAAGGCCAACATGGAGTGTTCTTCCTTCTGTTACTTGCTGTTGTGTGTGGTGGCCAGGAGTGTGCAGGAGATAGCAGTATCTCCCTCACTGCTATCACTGGTAGGGGGCTTTCTCTGAGTGAAGCTCAGTCTCAGTTTAGTCACTGCAGATGGCCTGGAATGCACCACAGGCTGTCCCAGTGGAACTACCTTCATCCATCTTTGATTGTGACTCAGCCTGTTGGGAACATCAATGCAAAGTTCATCATCCATTAATCTAAGGATGATATTTATCATTTACATGTTTAAAATGTTACTCATATTTCTATTGGTCCACATGAGTGGATTGATTTGTGGAAATAGATTGTGAATGTCTTGTCCTAGCTCTAAATTGTAACTGTGTTCCTGTATTACATATTCCTCAAAGAGCCTCTGTCCGGTGTATGTGGATAATTTAGACAACCGTATCAAGCCTAGTGACTGATCATTGACGTAATCACGTTTCCACTTCTGTAAGTGGCCAGAGAGGTGACAGAACTGCCCCAGCAGCACCCTCTGCTGGCTATCAGGGTAGCCATGTCGTACTGTAGCGTGCGGCGCTTCCAGCGGGGCGGAGGGAAGGAGGTTACGAAACGCAGTGCCAGGGCGGAGCACCGGCGGGGGTATCGAGCGCCCTCTCCGGTGCCTGGCATTGTCCGGTGACCTTGGCAGCCAGGGCTAATGGAAGCAAAGGGCAAAAGTGGACGGGATCCCTCGTGCTGTGCGCAGCTGGGCCGCACACTGCCGCTCACACTTGCTAGCTAATGTCCTCTTCCTCTGCAGCGCTCCCACACCTCTCTGTCCCCGTATCTGCCTCTTCTCTGGGCCACTCCCCCTCCCCCCACAACACCCCCTCAGCCTGCCGTCGACAGGGGAGAAACCTTGCCTCCTGCACTGGGGTCTGACAGGGTGAACTAGCAGCTTCTGTTTTTAATGCTTTTAAGAGTACATCGTACTCCAGCCACATTTGAAGGGCCCTTTTAACTAACGTTTTTTGTGAGAAAGTCCTCAACGGAGGACTTTCTCACAAAACCTGCCCCTTCAGTCATTATGTACCTTATCACTATAAAGAACTGGGTTAGACCAGGATTAGGAGAGCATTCAGTAGGTCAGTCTGTTCTGATGGGCAGCTTAAGTTTACCTTACTCTGATTCTTTCTGATCTTAGAGCAGTGGTCTATCTTCTGTTTTGTGCCAGGTCAGAATCCAAGCAGTGCACCATTTCTCCACTGAAACAGAGAATATTAGCGTAAAGCATGTGCAGCATATGCAGCCTTTATTTCTCATTACACTAAATCCTTGGTTATTCCCACTTCTGTAATTGGGTTTCGATTGGCGCTTCGCAAAAAGAAAAAAATAATCCCCGCTATTGATCTTCTGTCATTGATTAGTCTCCATAACATGTAGTACATTATGTGACAAGGCTGTGTAACAGTTCGTGGAAGAGTAACGAATATTAACACGGACCCAAAGACAGGACACCTGAGATGATAAAGGTTTGCTTTGCATTGATTGAGTAGCTAATAAAACGGCAGTGAGCTGCTGAGCTTGGCTCTGTGTTTGGGTGCAGGGAGACCCGGGGGAATGGATGTATTTGCACTGTTGCTTGTGTGGGACCCAGCAGAGCTTTGATTGGGTGCATTCCAGCAGGTATTGATCATTAAGAGCTGTGCATGTGCTCTGTATCAATACTCTCATAGCTATGCTTCTGTTTGCTGCTTTCAAGACAGGGACATGACGGAACGTACATACAGTACATTGTGGTGTACTTTGTGTTTTGCATGAGTGACAAGCCTCTTTGTGTGTTCTCTAATCATTCTGGGTTTGGATTAGCACTCTGTGTCAAACCTATTTGATGTTGCTCGGTCAGTTATTATTATTTCATAAACGGGCTTACCTGAATGTTTGATTCCTGCATGTTGGGTAGAAAACTGCCCTCCAGTATATGTTTGTGGTAAATAATATTTGTTGTGCATGTGCATGGTTGTGTGGAATCTTGGATATGTTTCAAGGAGTTTTTTTTTTTTTTCCCAACATGTTTATGTGAATGTAAGTGAGTTAATTTTAGGATGTGTATGTTTTATGTAAGTTGTATGAGTTAGCAGTTAGGTCCTTGATTTGGCATTCGAGTTAGTGTGTGCGTATGCACTAGAGCCAGCATGAGTACTGTAGTAGCGCTGTTAGCATGGATGAGAGTGTGTGTGTAGGAAGGGCTGGACGGAAGGGGGGAGAAAGAGGGCGGTGTTTGCCAGCGTGAACCCTCTCCTCTGTTAGTGCATTCCCGTTCTCTCCCAGAGACACACCTCAGGCATGAGCTTCAAACAGAAACTTAAACCCGTGAGTATTCCATGCTATAGCTCTTTCAATGTCATTCTTTTCTTCTGTCTGCCTTTCTCTCTCTCTCTCTTTTTTCTCACTGCTTCTCTCTGTCTCTTTCTCTGCACCTCACCTGTGCACACCTTAGTGATTGTCACAGTCTTCATGTTTCCCATTGTTCCAAGTGGCCTGAGAGCTCATGATGCTACAGTGGCAGGAAGGCGATTTGGTGCTGCGGTTTGACCGTCGGTTGTTTTTGCGGTTGTCCTTCAGTCTTTCTCATCTCTCTGATCAATCAGGTTGTTGTTGGTGGACAGGACTGAGAGGGCTCTGGCCAGGCTGTTTCTAAAGTTACCTGAATGTCATATAGAAGTTGACCTTTTTTAATGCAATACAGTCAATCTTGAAACGATCGCTATACATTTTAATGCTCATGGTTGCAACGGCAGTATGTTTTGCCTGTTTGAAATTAGCTAAGTGGGAGACTGTTGTGTTTTTTAAGTTAATATGAAATGGGAAAATACAGTACAGTATTTTATATCAACAGATAATTTGGTTTCCTGCTTAATGCAACAGAAACAACAGAAATAATAGCATTTCCTGTGAGAAGTGACGTGAAAGTGAAGTTAGACTGCAGCTAACTTACAATGATTTACAATATAACGTGGATGATGTGAGGTTTGTATAGAACATTCAGTATAATTTTGTGTTCTATAAATGTAATATTTCTTCAAGAGGTTGACAGTAGCCCTTCAAAAATGTTTGGATGTATAATTCCTGATGTTTTATATTTAAGCACAGTTTGTTGCAGTTTCACTTCATCAAAGGCTCTATGTATTGACATGTTAAACAGTAAGATGAGAGTTCAGTGAAAATGTTAACTACAGAACAGTTTTGTAAATTACTGAGATTACTTGTGGATTACTAACTTTGTATGCAGAATTATATGTTTGTTTGTGTGTGTGTGCATGTGAGTTTGTGTCTCTGTGTATGTATGCAGTTGTATGTGTGTGTGATATTGAGTTTATATCACGCCGTGTATATTAATTTGTTAATATGTATTAATGTAAGTATGTATTTGTGTGTGCCTGTCTATATCATACTGAGTTTGTGTGCATGTGTATGTGTGCTTTTGTGTGCTAATGAATTTTTGGGAATGTGTACCTTTGCATTTGTTGATGTGCACGTGTGTGCTTGCATATGTGTGTGTGTATATTAATGAGTTTGTGAGCATGTACAAGTATGTAGTTGTGTGTGTGCCTGTATTAATGAAGTTGTGAGCATATGCACAAGCATATTTGTGTACGTGTTAATGAGTTTATGAGGATTTGCATGTATGCATTTGTGTATCTCTGTGTGTATGAGTGGCTGCAGAGGGACTCCTGAATTTCTACTAGTGCATATAAACGTTCTCCCCACCTCCACAGGCTCTGTGTGTACTCTCACGGCACAGTGTCCTGCAGGGGGAGCTAGCAGTCTCAGAGCTTGCGGTGATCTCAGTACTGGAAGTGCCCTGGGGCACAGTTGTGTGGAGGATCCATCAGTGAGGACAGTGACAGCAAATGACATTTAGCAACACATGGCTACTTTTCCTTTGCTCGTAAATATCTGAAGCAGTCCTTGTAATCTGTTCTATATCAGCACTCCATTGCATTGGGATGCAGTGACCAGTGCACTGGAAGCTCATACAAACACAGGTGTATGATAGCTTCAAAGAGGCTTAGGATTTCTCACTGACTTTTCCATGTCACAGCTTTCTCTCTGGACAGTGAGTAGCCATTAGTGAAGCCTTGTGCGGGTTTGGGAGTGTGATCATTGTGATCAAATGATCAATGATCAAAATAAAAAGATGTGGTAAAAGGAGGAATAGAGGAGAACCTAAGTGTCACTTTCATTTTCCTAGTTCTGGTTTCTCTTTCTACCCTGCTTACATGTCTCACTCTTGCTCTATATGGTCACCATGAGAACAAGAAAGATTGCCCCAGCAGGAAGAGCATTATTCTTAAAATCTGTTTTCAGGCGGTCTGTCCAAAGATGCAGTGATAGAGTGAACTTTAATGCACCTTCCTGCTCTTATGATAAAACTACTAATAGTCAAAGAAACCGTTTCTGTTTCGTTTAAACACATGCACAAACTGCTGTGGATGTTCTTTTTTTATTCATATCAGATTTTTGACTTATAACCTTTACTAGAATGCAGAGAACACCGTCCCCTCCAGCCACATCCCAATACAGGGAAAACAGAGTACTATGTCAATGATGGAATAATTCTAGCGCACATCCCTACTGGGGTGGAATTGACAGCACAAATATCCAACAATCAAAAGTGGATAGGTCAGACTCATTCTGAGGTCTCATTCTAGTAATCTCCTTGTCCAGATTTGAGTGTATTACTTCTCACACAGACAGCTTCACCTACAACTAGACTCTCTCTCCCTCTCCATCTCTCTCCCTCCCCCCCCCCCCTCTCCATCACTCTCTGTACTAATGGAAATGGTTTAGAATCGGCCTTGTTCTTGTTTCTTTTTTTTCCGATTTGTTGGTAAATCGGTGGCAATTAACCTATTTATCCATTGGCAGAGAGAAAGTCACATGCCAGGTGAGTCACGGAGGGCCCTATAAAAGAGCCTCAGACTTAGGGGGGGTAGACAGGGTGAGTGGTGAGAGAACTGGTTTCCAGAACTGGTAGGAGAACTGCCACTGATCACCAGCAGAGAGGTCTGCAGAGACCCCACAGCCATCGCTTGCTGTTGAACTGTAGACTGCGGGGTAGATGGAGCAAAAGAGGAGGTTTTTGTTCCGGGAGGAGGAGTACAGTCTGCTTGGGGCACTCAAGGACAGGCTGGGCTGCTGTAGCAGGGAGCAGGGCACTTTACAAAACTTGGACATGGAGGCTCTGATCATGATTCCGGTCAGTATGAGTTATCACTGAAGACACATCACTGAACATCTCCTGTGCTTTGTGTTGTCTTTTTCAGGGACAGAGAAGCAGTGAGGTCTTTTGTGTTGCTACTTAAGAAATATTGTTCACGTCAACAACAGTGTCTTTGTTATACAGCAGCTGAACAATAGAGGTTTGGCGCAGAGAGATGATGGCTAGACAGCATTACTCTTGACTCTTCATGATTGATGATTCATGATTGGTTAAAAACAGTTCTGGTCACTTCTTCTGTCAATGCAGTACTGTAACATCAGTCATTTTAGCTTTCCATAAAATTTCCAAATATGCAAGATGGTGATTTTAGTAAGGTCCACAAAGATTCTCTATGTTAAATTAAAAATAACTACAGTAACTTTGGAGAAACATAACTTTTGACAACTAGAGTTAATGACTCTTATGTTGCAGGGAGTGCCAATGCTACATTCAAAACCAAGTTGTGACCCTTTTATAATAGTAATTCAATGAAATTATCTGTATTCACTTCATTCTTTCCCTGTGAGAAACATGGAGATTAATGTCATGCATTTAACGTGAATGGATATATGATAGTGTTAATGTGTGACACTTGTGTCACAGATGTTATTTAACAAGGAGCACAGGTATAAGTCATGGTCAGCCTGTTTCTAGTCCATGTGCCATTGTACACCTGTCACTTTTATCCATCATTTTATCCATCTCTCATTTATCTGTTTGTCTTTGCCACCCTTTTCCTCTCGCTGTTGTTCTTTCTTCATTGATAGAACATTTTATACCTAGATAGACCATGTTTGTGAGTCTTGTTATATTGGTAGTTCTGTCATTATCGTTGTGCAGTGCTGTGGTGTCTTTAGATGCATGGTGCATTCTCTTTTTCACACTCTGGCTCTCCCTCACACACACACACACACACACACACACACACATGCGCGCGCACGCACAACGCACACACACACACTCTGCCCTACAAATTAACACTGATTGATCTGTGAAACAGTCGGGACAGCTAATGGAAAATTCTGGGCTTCATAGCCTTTGTTGTTCCTGTTGGTGACGTGGCAGTGACGAAGGCTAACTGCAGCCAGGATAGTCTGGTAGAGGCTGTCCAGAGAAAATCAGAGGTTATCGAACAACAGGCTTTGAGTAAAGGAGACCTGAGGGAGTCTGTGCTCATTGTGTTACACCTCGTGGACCGAGCCCCATTTTTAAGCACCTCCCTCCTTTACTTTTTTTAATCCTCTGTCTATAAAACACCCAACTTGACATTCATTTGAATAGCTAGACTAGAAATATTGGACTTCTGTTTGCTCAGACCTCTTGAAGAAATCCGTTGCTCCTTCATCAACAGTTCTATTGAACATGAAATACAGTACACTCATTCACCTTAATTTGCAATCAAGGTGACTTTAGACTTAACTAAAATATCAAAATAAAATATATATGTTATAGTAAAATGCTTAATATCGAAAGAAACCTTGCTATGTAATTTTCTGGTTAGGATGGTCTTCCATTAAAAGATTTTAGTTTAAATTTTTTCTCAACAAACAACCTGCTCTGAAATGTAAAGGCTGACCTCTTATTTTGAAATGACATGTCTGGTCTTTCAAGCTCTGATTAAAGAAAAACATTGCGTAAGTAAAGTTGTTTATTAACGTGCTAAATTGAATATTGAATACCCTGTCGCTTTGTTACCCTTGGAATGACATCCACAGATCTGAAGTGAGCAGGTTATCCTTTATTAAACTCTGCAAGAACAAATGTCATTCCAGACACCAGTCTGTTCAATTAGGTGAATGAAGTGGGAATTACTAGTGCATATGTAGCTCGTATTGTATTGCAATGTGGTCTTGCACACTGTCACTCTGTATGTATCTTGGTCCTCACAATAACCTTACCATCTCTCATGGGTACACATACAGTATATGTACAAGATACACACATCACTGCGTTAATTTTGTGCAACGAGGATAAAATAAATTTTAAAGGCTTTCCCTAATATGCATTGAAAACAGCTATTTTGTTTCTCTTCTAAATGTAATAAGTGAGGGAAGTGCAGGAGGAAATGTGATTTTTTTTGTCATTGTTTTTATCTCTGCCCTCTTGTCTTCAAACAGCATTCTTACAGATTATTAATTCCTTCATAATCTGTTGCTTTGTCTTTCTTGTGGAGCCCCCAAAACTGGATGGTTTTGTCTGAGGGAAGGAAATGCTGTCTCTACCTTACCCTGAAAGCATTCATGTCTGTGCTGGCCCCAGCTATTTGTACTTCTAAAGTGGCAGTGTATAAATTGAAGTCCAGTCCTGGAGCTGATCATGTTGGCCTCAAGATGTGGATCTGAAATTTCAGTACTTTAGTTCTTCAGTGTTTCCATTTCCTCCAAAGCATCATGGGAGCTTCCCTGCAGTGTCATCTGCTGGGTTAGTATTGTAATGACTGTTGGATAATATTTGGCCATTCAAATTGCCTCACAACAGGATGGGGGCTTTTCACTGAAGCATGTATTCTTTATTTAGCAAATCTTGAAAGCAAAGTTTTGCCCCATATGTTGTCATTTCAGCAGACACAATAGAGGCGGGCTTAATGCTGCATAAACAATGCTGTGAAATTTAGGGCTAGGGTTAGGTAGTCCTGTGACTGTCCTCTCGATATAAACTTATATCTGTATTTGCCTCAGATTCTACCTTTAGTAAAGTGACTTACTAACTTACATATTTAATGATGTGGACAGGTATGAATGAGATTTTGAGCACATTTATCTGCACTGGTTTTGATGCCCTGGTTTCTGCTGTCTTGAAAAGGCACACGTCTCTCCTGCATTCCTTCCCTTGCTTTTAGGCCTGGTCCCAGGCCTGCTTTCCTTGTGGGTAAGGATTTCTTGAAGGATGAGGCTAGAACCATGCAAACAGGGAAAAAAAACCTTGCTGTGGATGGATTGATGGTTTTCTGCTACATGTCTGCCTTGCTTGTGACTCCCCCTCAGGTGCTGTCCCTGGGGGCGGACGTGCTGCCTGAGTATAAGCTCCAAGCGCCACGCATCCACAAGTGGACCATCCTGCACTACAGCCCCTTCAAGGCCGTGTGGGACTGGATCATCCTCCTGCTGGTCATCTACACGGCCGTCTTCACGCCCTACTCGGCCGCCTTCCTCCTCAATGAGCAGGAGGACCAGCGGCGGCGCACCTGCGGCTACACCTGCAACCCGCTCAACGTGGTGGACCTGGTGGTGGACGTCATGTTCATCGTCGACATCCTCATCAACTTCCGCACCACCTATGTCAACCACAATGACGAGGTGGTCAGCCACCCGGGCCGCATCGCCCAGCACTACTTCAAGGGCTGGTTCCTCATCGACATCGTGGCCGCCATCCCCTTCGACCTGCTCATCTTCCGCTCCGGCTCTGACGAGGTAGGAGAGCGACGGGGAAGGGGCGAATGAGCAGCCTGTCCTCTTCTGTTCTTTTTGTGCTTGTCGCTCTATATAAGAGCATCTGTTAAATGAATGTAACGTCTTTAAAAAGAGTGTTGTGTTGTGTTGTGTTAATGAGGTAATTCATTCTGGAGGGAAAGTAAGAGTGTTGAAGTGGAGTGGGCTTTGATATAGGAATTTCTGAAAGGGTCTTCCCCACAGTGGGCCTGAGATGAGAAAGGACATTAGCCACTGTAGAGCTGATCAGCACATATTATGAGGAACTGAAGCACCAAAACTGCCAAGTAGAACAAAAATGACTTTCATTTACATGGCAGCTTCCATCTGAGGTTCTCATATCCTCTCACTTCATCCACCACCATTGAGCAGCACTCAACTGACCATTTCTAGTGAGAAAGCTCAACACATATCAGTTGTGGTTGAGGGTCAATGGTTGTTCCTGGTCCTCATGGGTATCCTTATGGGTATTTTAGGTAGGTAAGAATTATTATCCAATTACTGTCTAGTTTAACTTGGTCACTTACAAACTTGAATTACGACAGCAAGGCCATACTTCAGTTTAATGATAACCTGACAGAATTTCCAACAACACAGTGTCCTCATCACTGCAGACGGCATTGGTCTTGACATGGTCCAGCGGGAAGGCTATCATAACCATGTTGGTGTTGACCCACTTACAGCAGGATCACAGTTTTTCTTAGGAGGCCTCCCATTTGCGTACTAGCCAAATCCAGCCTCTCTCTATACCCATATATGAAGAAAAAGATTGTGGCTTCTGGCTAAGGATGTGGCCTCCTTATATGTTGATTGAGTTCACTTTGGCACCCAATTAATAGATTTCTTGTGCAGTTAGCATCAAACAAAGACCAATCCTCTGGCAAATAAATGAATGACCTTGCTCTAGGGCGTAGGCAGACACCACTGAACCATAGTCATTCATGAGCATTGTTGGTGGTGTTGTGGAAATTACAGGGAACCAGGGGACCAAAATGTCTTTTTACTTGGGAGTGAGCGCCACAGGAAACAGGAACATTTCTGAAGTAATCATTGGCTCGGCAGGGTGTTTATGGGCTGTGTTCTGACAGGGTTTGCGTGGGGTGCAGACTGGCAGTGCCGCCTGAGCCCTTGGAGTCTGCGGAGCCCCTGCTGGCTGCAGTTAAACTGCTCTAAAGCTCCCCATCCCCCTGAGATGATAGCATGCACTGATGCCACATCATTACAGCAGTAATAAGAACAGTATCAGGAACATTGCCTCACAGAAAATTTTGAGTTTTAAGTTTCTCTGAGCTGTTAAAACAGATGAGTTTTCTCCCATTTGGCTCAGACAGTAAAAACACTTGTTTCGAGCAAAGGCTGCGCACTACGGCTCTGGTTTGGTCATTTGACGACAGTGACCGGCAGTCCACTTCGACAGTTTGGCTTTATTCTGCCATGGATTGGGGTGGGAAGGTTGTGCAGGGTCCCATCGTTGCTCTGCTCTCGGCACTCTGGGACTTGATCGGGCGCCAAGTTATTCAGATTGTGCCAGGATTTTTCACCTGTCTTCCAACAGCGTTTGCTTCCTGGTGCACTGTGGGACTTGTGTATAAAAATAGTCATAGTAGGGGTGTGTATGTGTTGGAGGATGACATTCACATCTCCATGTCTCCTGAGTGGGTTCAGTGTCATTGCAGTAGCAATGACGCTTTTATCAAAAGCTATTTAAATATGTTACAGTTTTTATGTTATCCATTTTTACAGCTCAATATACTGTATACTGAGGCAATTCTAAGATAAGTAACCTTGTCCAAAAGTACAGTCGCAGTGTACCAGTGGGTAATCGAACTACCAACCTTTCAGTTACACGTTCTGCTCCTTACCACTAATATACACTGCCACCAGGGTGGCATCCGTACTATAAGTTGGTTCAGACAATGCAAAAGTATAAATTACAAACAACCAGAAATGGCTTCTCTTTTTTAAATGTCTATACTTCCACTTTTCCCCTTCATTGGTTCTGATGCCCCTTGCCCTAACCTTACCCCTCCCTGCCCAGCCACAGACAACCACTCTGATAGGCCTGCTGAAGACCGCCCGGCTTCTGCGATTGGTGCGCGTGGCGCGGAAGCTTGACCGCTACTCGGAGTATGGCGCGGCGGTGCTCTTCCTGCTCATGTGCACCTTCGCCCTCATCGCCCACTGGCTGGCCTGCATCTGGTATGCCATCGGCAACGTGGAGCGGTCTGGATCCTCCGGCATTGGCGCCATGAAAATCGGCTGGCTGGACAACCTGGCTGACCAGATCGGCAAGAGCTACAACGACAGCGACTTGGCCTCCGGCCCCTCCATTAAGGACAAGTACGTGACGGCGCTCTACTTCACCTTCAGCAGCCTGACCAGCGTGGGCTTCGGGAACGTCTCGCCCAACACCAACCCCGAGAAGATCTTCTCCATCTGCGTCATGCTTATTGGCTGTAAGCCTCTCCCGCACAGACTCCACCCCCTTCCATCATATAACTCACCTCCTCTTCTCAAACCCATCATTCAAAAATAACTCACCTCTTTCTACAACCCTCTCTTTACTGAAAATCACACCTCCTGCCATCAGTCCTGTTTCTTAAGTAACTGACCTACGACCCTTGTTCATCTGACCATACCTGCGCATCAAATTAAATCACTTATGCGTACTTGTGTGTGTGTCACTGAGTTGTTGTGTGTTCTGTGTGAGTGTGTTCAATATTATATTTATATGGCCCATGTGTCAGTGTATATATAATTGATTGGATCGCCTCTGAGTCTACTTTCTGTCTATCTTCTGTTTTTAGTCTGATGTCTACTCCCCCCTCTCTCTCTCTCAGCTCTGATGTATGCCAGCATCTTTGGGAACGTGTCGGCCATCATCCAGCGTCTGTACTCGGGCACGGCGCGTTACCACACCCAGATGCTGCGGGTCAAGGAGTTCATCCGCTTCCACCAGATCCCTGGGGGTCTGCGGCAGCGGCTGGAGGAGTACTTCCAGCACGCATGGTCCTACACCAACGGCATCGATATGAATGCGGTGAGTGCGGCTCTGTGCCTTGCACCGGCGTAGAGATGCGGGCACCAACACACGTCCACATCGACATGAACGCGGTGACTGCGGCTCTGTGCCTCGCACCGGCGTAGAGACGTGGGCACCAACAAACATCCACATGCAAGTCATATAGTAACTGCATTTGAAAGAACAAAAATGCTGATGAAAGGTTTGCTTTCTTCTCTTTCATCCATCCATTTGATGGAAATGAGTACTAACACTTAAAAGAATCACGCTAGCTGTGTGTTTAGCCATCTCATTTTGACTGTATTTCTGTGTTTGACCATCTCATTGATGTTATTGGCTAGTGAAAGGGTAACAGTCTTGCCAGAGAAGTGTTTCTGTGTTCAACAATGTCACCTGGATATTCATTTTAGTGATAAGTACATTTTATATTATATTTAAGTACATTTGCTGTATGCCAAGATCTGGAGTTACAGGTAGACATACACAAGCAATTCTTCATTCAGGGGCAAAAGTGAGGAGGGGTGATCATTCCTCTGATGTAAAATTTTGGGAAATGCAGAGCAGAGACCCATCCCAGCTGTCTGACTCCTGGCTTCTGTTGCAAGTCAGCTGAGCTCCCGGTCTGCTGGACACGGAGCTGCCAGTGCTGTGACCCGGGGGCCATGAGGCATCGACTGACCCACTCTGGTCTTTCTAACCATTAACCCCACCAACCCTGCTTCCTACTGTCTGAACTCTGACTCTGATTCTCCCACAGCAGCTGGTCCTCTGTGTTTATATGGTGTGGTTTATCTGTAGGGCATTGCTACACCAGTGTAGCAACACAGACAAGT
This sequence comes from Megalops cyprinoides, assembly GCF_013368585.1. Classification (NCBI taxonomy): domain Eukaryota; kingdom Metazoa; phylum Chordata; class Actinopteri; order Elopiformes; family Megalopidae; genus Megalops; species Megalops cyprinoides. The sequence goes on along the minus strand of NC_050601.1, from coordinate 13,455,301 downwards.
TCTTTGCGTTTACAGGAAAAATCTAGCTCCAGACTTTGACCATGTATTTAACACACACACACTGCACGCACGCATGCACGCACACACAAACACACACACACATACAGATGCGTGCACAGACATATTTTCTGATGCCAACATACATACTTTGGACTGCTAAAGTATGGATTTAGGTTGAACTATACAGCAGAAAATAAAGATGATCTTCTTGGTGTATTCCTTATGGAAAACATGCATTAAATGTATAGTGAGCCAGTGATGATGTGTACTGTAAAATGGGTGTCCAATCAAAAAACATAAAGCTTTCATCATCTACACATCCATATGTTGAAGAAAAGGTCACCCCTGTTGCACTCGTGCAAGGGATCAAGGTCCTGGCCTCCTGCAGTCCGACTGCATCACAGGCCCGTCACCCGCGCAACACTAATGGAATAGGACGTATCAGAGTGCAGACGCCACCTGTCAATTCCATGTGAGCGGAGTCCATCACAACCCAAAGCAGCGCTGGCCGCTTGGCTCTCTCCACACATCTGCATCATCGGGCTCTGGGCCATGGCTGTGGATTGATCAGCCTGGGGGGCAGAGCAAGCGAATGGCAGCTTTGCACGGAACCCCGTGGAACACATGGACTCCTGGCTGCTGCTGCCACAGCTCACCAATACACAACATCACTCCCAACAAGCTCAAGAGACAACGCCGCCATTCTTTTCCATGGGTGTGATAATAGTCCAAGTCCACGGGCTTTGAAAATCACGGTCCCTGAGGAATTCACACTGCAGTCTGATGCATGACCATACAAGCTTAACCCTGACTCTGATTCTCTACTGCTGTGTTCATACAGTAACCAATCATAAGTAATGGTTACATTCTGGTCTTCACACACAAATGTAGTGTGAATATGTTTTGTTCAGTTGCTGCTGATGTAGTTGTAGTAGAATTTGTAGACGTATATGTAGAACATGTAGTAGAAAATATACAGCTGTATAAATGGCTAACATTGTAACTGATGTAAATTGCTTTGGGTAAGAGCGTCTGCTAAATGCCAATAATGAAATGATTTCATGTTTTATTTCAACACCTTTATGATCTGTTTTCCTCCTCCTCTCTTTCTGCAGGTGCTGAAGGGCTTCCCGGAGTGCCTGCAGGCGGACATTTGCCTGCACCTGAACCGCAGCCTCCTGCAGAACTGCAAGGCCTTCCGGGGGGCCAGCAAGGGCTGCCTGCGGGCCCTGGCCATGCGCTTCAAGACCACCCACGCCCCGCCGGGCGACACCCTGGTGCACTACGGCGACGTGCTCACCGCCCTCTACTTCATCTCCCGCGGCTCCATCGAGATCCTGCGCGATGACGTGGTGGTGGCCATACTAGGTGAGCTGTCCTCCTCTTCCCCCGGCGACGCTGAGCGCTGTCTGTGGACCTTCGAAAACAAGTGTTCATCCGCTGTCATTACACAATTCCATTGATTATCGATGGATCAGGTTCAGATATGCCTGCTGGTTGCGCTGGGATCTGTTTTGTGTTTTGTACTGTTGCACTGGATCAGAGTTGAAGTCAACAATAGTAACCATAGTGTTACAAACAGTATCCTACCACTGATTAACTGACGTAAAGGGAATGTGTCTTCAACTTGTGAGACACCTTTGTGCTATGTATCTGTGCAAATTAAGTTCGACAGAAAAGTCCTTTAGCCCCCTCTGGTGGTTCTGACGTAAGAAAAATATTTCATATCATCTTCCAAATAACCAACTGATCATCTGGATTAACTAGAACCATTGTGTATTTGTATGTTCACTTCATACACTTCTGTACTGACATTATCTCAAGTTTTCTTCTTGTGTGTACCTTTCTCTTCCTCTCTACCCCCTCCTTCTTGTCTGCCTCTGGGCTGCAGGTAAAAATGACATCTTTGGTGAGCCCATCAGTCTTTACGCAAGACCTGGCAAGTCCAATTCAGATGTGCGGGCGCTGACCTACTGCGACCTGCACAAGATCCTGAGGGACGACCTGCTGGAGGTGCTGGACATGTACCCTGACTTCTCTGACAACTTCTGGAGCAACCTGGAGATCACCTTCAACCTGCGAGATGTGAGTGTCATTGCCGTGGGGGATGCTGCAGAGCCACAAACGTTCACACCGGCGCACACCAGCTTTTGACTGGTACCTGCAGTACCAGTCAAAAGTTTGGCCACACTATTTTTACCATCTTCCACATTTTAGAATACTAGTGAAGACATCAAAACTATAAAACAACAGTGTTGTTCTGTCGTGACCAAAAAATGTTATAAACAAATCAAAATTGTCTTATATTTTAGATTCTTCAGAACAGCCTAAAAGTATTTTTTTTAATTAAAATTTTTTTGTAAAGAAATTCATACATAGGCATCATCCTCACGATTTATATTTGTCTAAAAAATTCAAGCCTTTAAGCACAAGTCTTTAGATTAAAATGTCTTTGAATGCATGTTTCCCATCATCTTAATCAGGTGTGTCCAAACTTTTGACTGGTACTGTACGCTGACATATCTCACAAATCCTCACACATCAGCATGCCCCAGATGGTACTCTCGACTGCTGTATGTTAGCAGGCCAGTTTGTGTGCATGCCCCTAGCTGCTAAGTTACTGAAGCTCCTGTGCATCAGGCAGATCGAATTATCCAGCCGATCCCCAGCGAAGACTCGGACTGCGGCTACCGCCGGCCGCGACGCCGGAGAAACTCCCTGCACTGCCGCAACAGGCCGGGTGAGTGTGTGTGTGGGTTGGGATCTCCTTCTGCCTGCTTGGCTCCACAAGCAGGCATACTGTGTTCCGTTATTCTGTCATAAATCTTTTAATGGCAGAAGTATGTTTATTCACATTTTAAAACTCTGGAATTAATGTTTACCCATGTTTCCCCACAGCCGGAATGCATACTGAATACATAATGTGCCTATTCATAAGAGAGTACTGTTGGAGACCGCTCCAACTCTAAATTCCAGTCTTGTCTTGTGGACAGACTGTTAGCCAACAATCTACAAATTCAGCCAGCCGGCATCATGTGGAATCATTTAAATTTACCTCGTGGTTACACTAGATAGAATCCAGTAAATATTTCTGCTTGTAAAATGTTTGCTCATACAAATGAGGGTGGTTTTTGTGGATTGTTGGTTATTTAAAATGTTTTCCCTCTCCCCGGGCTCTCTTTGCAGATGGGATGGATCGGGAGGACTCCTACCCGGACCAGCCATGCCCCACCCTGGGTAACCATGGGGGGGCAGTGCCGCACTCCCACTGGGATGAGCTGTGCAGCAGCCCCAGCCCGTGCTCCCAGTCCAGCGAGGATGAGATGAAGCCTGTGGGCCACAGCAAGGGCGAGCTGTATCCGCCCGGGGGCGACACCCGCGACTACCCCCCTGCCGTGGTCAGCCTGCTACCCCCCAGCGGTGCCCCAGCAGGTATGGGGGGACCCCTGGACCGAGGCCACCCTTACGCAGGTACAGAGAGACTGAAATGCTCTATGTGCGGTAGCTCCCCCAAGCCACAGGCATTCAAACGCACTCCCCCCGCCCCTATTCTCCCCCCTGCAGCGGCCCCTCTCAGCATGCCTGGCCTGTATGGGTACTGGCCCGACCGCCGATCCAGCCAGTTCTCGGAGAGCCAGCGGCGCTCGTCCTCGGTGCGGGCCACCTACCACCCGCCCCCGTGTGCAGAGGACCGCCCCAGCGAGCTGGAGTCCCGCCTGGAGCTGCTGCAGTCCCAGCTCAACCGGTGAGCTTCAGGGAGGAATGAGGACAGAGAGGACCACGCAGGAAATGCGAGAGAGGAAGAACATGACAGCATTTCAACAGAAAGAGATAGGACTGAGCAGAAGGGCAGCAGTATAGCATAGTGGTAAGGAGCAGGACTCGTAACCAGAAGGTTGCCCTTTCAATTCCCTCTGGGGCACTACTGCTGTACCCTTGGGAAAGGTACTTAACCTACAATTGCTTGGGGGAAGTACTTAACCTAAAATTGCTGATAAATGAATAACATGTAAAAACAAAGTTGCTCTGGCTAAGAGCGTCTGCTAAATACCAGTAATGTAATGCATTGGAAGTGAGGCAGCTAAAATAAGACACGACAGAATGCTGAGAAAAGAGGGGAGGAAAGCAGGAGGAGGAGAGGAAAGGGAGAAGGAGAATATTGAGGAAGAGATGGGGAGAGAGAAGGGCTAATGAAGAGAACACCAGCACAGTTAAGTCTTCTGCTGAGTCGGCCTGTAATCAGCTCACCCCACTCCCTGCTCCCTTTTCCCTCTCTCCAGATTGGAGACGCGAATGACAGCTGATATCAACGTAATTCTGCAGCTACTCCAGAGGCAGATGGCCCCGGTGCCCCCCGCCTACAGCGCCGTGTCTCCCAGCACCCACCCGCCGCACCCCTCTGCCCTGTACGGCACGGGGGCGCAGGTGCTCCACAGCGTGGGCCCCATCCCTCCTGTGCAGATCGACAGCCTGGCCTCGCCCCTGCAGGTACACACCCGTGTGCTCAGGATGCTGGTAGATTCGCACACACACTTTTACACAAACTCGGCAGGAGAGGTGATGAATTTGCAGAAGGGTTATAATTTCATCTTATAGTCTGAGAGCAATCAGACAGAAGAGGGAACACCATTCCTACATGAAGAATACAAAAGTCACAGCAGACAGTGACCTCTACTTAGAGACTATAGTGATGTTACAGTGCAGTGTAGCATAGTGATAAGGAGCAGGACTTGTAACTGAAAGGTTGCTGGTTCAGTTCCCCACTGGGGCACTGCTGTTGTACCCTGTGGCAAGGTACTTAACCCAGAATTGCCTCAGTAAATATCCGGCTGTATAAATGGGTAACATGTAAAAAAATTGTAACCTATGTAAATTGCTCTGGATAAGAGTCTGGATAAGAGCATCTGCAGTAATGTGATGTAATGCGCAGTGCAGGTTCTCTTCTGACAGCCAACCTCTCCCTTTTCACCTCATTAGAGTCCAGACTCGGACAAGTTCAACCACAAGTCACGGGACTCCCTGTCTAGCGGCATCCACCTGACTGTGGCGTCAGATGAAACCATGTCCATGTCCCCCGAGATGGAGCCGGCCGTCCCCCCCAGCCTCGGCCCGGTGCAGCCCCTCGCCTCCATTGCGCCCCCCGGACTCTGCAGCAGCCTGCGCTTCCCCTCCCTCCCCGAAAACCTGGAGACTTCCTCAGGCTTGGCCGAGATCCAGAGGCACGTGTCGGACCCCATCCTGCCCGGCAGCTAGGCCCCCCCGCCCCGTCCCAGCTCAGCCTGTCCTGGCACCCCCGCACCCGCTCTCATGCCCTCTGCTCCCCCCTACAGGAAGCCCGCTGTGCTGTAGGGGAAGCGAGGTGGGACGGCGATGTAGAACACTGCCTGCCCTCCTGCCCCCCCGTCAGCTGCAGGAGAGCACGGGCCACCTCCGCGGAGTGGGGTATCCTCGCTCACACACTGGCGACTGCAGCACTGTATTGAAGCTGAAGCTGGGTTGTGCACCCAGCCCGACTCAACAGTCGGTGCAATGGAGGCTGGGCTCCTCTCCCTCTTCAGTAGCCAACAGCCAGTCTAATAAGAAGCAGAACCCCCCCCAAATGGCCACTGCTGAGAGTGGTTTCACTCAAAACACTCCCATGAACCTGATGTTTTGTGTATGTCCCTAAGGTCTGAATCTCATTCCAAAAGAAGTTGCGCAAGGAGGCACATGGGTTTTGCACGTTTTGAATGCGAGCATCTCCATTGGGCTTGTGCAAATATGGACCACAGACAGGCTCCCCCCCTCTGAATTGAATGTCCCCAACTGTCTGCCGTGCTGCTGTGAGCACCAACAGACAATCAGAGCGGTGATAGGGGGTTGGTCCAATCAGAAGCCATGTTTCTCAGGAACAGCCAATCTGGATCACAAGATTATGTCTCCTGTCAAGTGGTCTGGTTTTCACTAACAGAACCACCCATGTGGACAGGAGATCTGTCCAGTTCCTATCACAAACTTGCCCTCCCCTGTAATCATAAAGCCCCCTGTGCTATCACGGTGATGTGATACTGTAAAACTGCACAGATCCTTCTTTCTTCTCTGGTCCTATTAGGAACTAGGCATGTGTGTGTGTGTATATAGTGTATGTATAAACTGTATATACTGTATTCTGCACTGCACTGACTGCACTGCACTGACTGTAAGTCCTTTTAAAAAGTGGGTAACTAAAGCAGCTATTTCCAAAACGTGTTCTCTTATGTTAAATTAAAACGAAAACTGGAAACCTGGACTCTGTGGATCACAGCTGCCTTCGATTAGCCCCGAACAACTCAATCGGATGGACGTGTCAGTGTTCATTTACGTTTAGGCATTTAGCAGATGCTCTTACCTAGTCCAACTTCCAACATGACTGAGGCATGTTTTTTACTCACACAGGTAGGCTGCCTCACTGAGCAAATTGAAGGATTTTGTGCAGTGGGCAACTACTGTTAGGCTTTGCCCGAAAACATGGTTTTGTACGCTAATCCATCACCTGAACTAATCCTTTTACTGCTGCTTTGTCCTGGGCCGCATGGAAGCAACCAACCCACACAATGCCAGTGTGTAATACAGTGTCTCTGGCTGTTGCGGGGAGGGTGCATTTTGTTTATAAGTGGTTCTGTTGCTTTGGCTAGGTCATTGTCTGTGTACATTCATGGCCCAGAGACAATGCTATTATAATGGGGACAATTTTGCATTGCTAGATGCAAGATGCTGTTTATTTCTAAAATGCTCACCTGGCTCCTGCCCCAAAGGTTTAGTACTTACAAAAACGTACCTGAAAAATCATTCAACAGGCCACAAGTAATGGTAAGTAAAACAATGCAAGTTTATTCTTGTAAGAAAAACTTTAGTCACTGTTGTAAGTAAACAGCCACTACACATTATTTAAGCACACTGTTTGAGAGAGAAGGAAATGCCACAAATCTGACAGAGATGTGGGTTAAGTGGGGGTTGCCTGTGGCAGAAATGACATCACATATGCGAGTGTGGATGCTACACAACATACACATCCCAGCCTGGAGGCTGACAACACAGTCTCTCAGTGATTCTACTGCTAAGGGTTACTTGAGGGTCTCAAGCTCTGATCAATTCATCAATGAAGCCTGTAAAGTGGACCATCTATACCTACCCTTCCAGGGCACAACATTTAAACACTTTCACGTAATGTTGTGCTTATAAATGGCCTGATGAAATTTAAATTTAGCAGAGAGCCTATACCGCAGTTTGAGAAAATGCTTTGTGTACAGGAGATGAGCACAAAGCTGTCGTACTCTGTAGACCCATCCCCTAACTGCGGCATCCAGGATATTCTGTAGTATTTAGTGTGTTAAGTTTATTGTTGCTGTATTTATCCTATTGGTGAAGATTACTTAATGTTTGCCTCTTCAAAGATTGTTGCAGTTGAAATTGATCTGTGGAAATCTCTCATTCACAAGCCCCATCATTACTCAGTACCTCCTTACCCAAAACAGCAGTAATAATGGTAAGGACAACAACCATGGTACACTGCATCTCAGGACATAAAGGAATATACAGAAAAAAATCAAGAAAGATCTAAATATTGAAAGCATTAATGTCGCTCTACCAAGATCCCAGGAAAACAAAAATATAAATTCATGTTTCTCCCAGTACAAATATGCTGAAAGGGCGTTTAACCTTCAAATACAAATGGTAACAGACAGGAAAGAAGTAAAGCAATGAAAGAGGGAGTATCCTGCTGAGCTTCAGCAAGAGGGCATGTGGCCCCTTTCGGTCAACTTAAGTCCATTTCAGAACAGCGCTGGAGGTCTCTTGCGCCAAAACAGACAACACTCCCATTGACACAAGCAGGTTTGATGCACACAATGTCTGCTGTTCACTCTCAGCACACGCTGATGGACAAGTCCGTCTCTGAGACCGGCACAGTCCTGTATTCCAGTCTGGGATGGGACTTCGGTTTTCCGCACTCTCTCTGCATCCGGAACGCTGTCGTCATGGAGAGCGCTCCCAGGGTCCAGGTCCTGACACTTTCTGGCAACTTTGGCATAGCACAGGCGGCACATGCACCGAGGAGACAGCCACAGACAAGCTCACTGAGAGAGCCGCATGGTATAAAGCAGGGCTAAGAACGCTCTCTAGTCACAGGAAGAGATTACTGAGCCCGCCCACACTGCAACCAGCCCTTCCCTGCTTTCTCTCATGTTTTATATTTACATATTACACTACCTCCTTTATAATTTATATTAAAAACATCGGAAATATTTTAAAATAAATGTGTCTCCCATATAGGCCCTGGTATCCACCCCACTTGACTGGTAGCAGGTGTCTAAAAAAGGGATCTCTACTCATACTTCAGCGTTCAAATTTCCATTGCGTTTTATACTTCAGTCACATTTAATGCGAATTTATATAAATTTGTGTACTGAGGGCCCATAAAGTAGAGATCAGTTTCTTCCAATCAAGACAATCATACAGACAATCCATTATTTTTGTATTTGTACGTACTTATGGTTGACCAATTCCCTTTAAGCACACCTTTAACCTGAAAATCAGCCTGGCAATCTGCACATCAAACCAGGCGTAACACATTTGGTTCACTGGAATTAACTGCATTAACTGCACTGTGGGTACCACTATGCCCAAAATAGATGGCTCAGGTATATTCCAATTTCCCTGTGCAAACTCTACCGATGATTTAAAAAACTGTCATAAAGCTATGGTAATGAGCTGTGCATGGAAACACCCCTTACCTAATGACCTCAAGATGTTACGGAAGCTCTTACGATTAAGCCTCAACAAATGCTGCAATGCAGATAAAATGAATAAAAACCAATGTGCCCTTTACCTTGCTTAATATTCCTTACACACTGAAATATGGAAAGGGGTAATATTTCATCTAGTGTCTTGCTGCTTTTTATTCCAGAATTGTACAGTAGATCAAAAAATAACTATCACAGTGCAGTTCATGTTGACTGAATTCAGATTTGCTCCCACAGACTAAAACCAGGCTTCAGTGAGGTCATTAGCAGTCAGTCATTTCCAGGCGCACCTCAAGCCTATCAAAATGGACCATGTTTCTCTTACACCAGCAACATTAGTCTGCCCTGGGGAATCACAAAGGTTTTATTAGCAATACACCAAATGTAAAAGGATGCAATGACTAAATGTTTTCACATTTCACATTTTGTGTGCGAGATAAGTTGGCTTCTGTAACACACTGGAACTAGCCCTGAAGAGAAGCCTAAATTCAAAATGTTACCAATGTACAACACCTGAGACTGCGTTTTTATCGTCTGACCATTTAAGACTGCAGTCAATGGAGTGGATGTAGCCAACATGTATACAACATTTTTCATACAGTAACTAAGAAATCACATTTATATCAATGGGATCTCCATTTCTTATCGTAAATCTGATACAGCATTTTTCCCAGTTTTGAACACTATTATGTGGTCAATATATTATTGGTATATGGGTTTACCCATAGCTTACACTTTTTAGTAGTCTTCTGGTGGCAATATGCAGTCTTGCTTATTGATGAAACATCCTTTAGATAGTAAAGCCTTTCTGACTGCAGGGTGCTGCTGAATAAGACCAGAAATTTGACAGTCATGATCAAGAGGACAATTTTCTTGGTAAGACTGCAAAAACAGCCCTGGATCTCCAGAACTGGTATCCTTCATGGGGTTGCTTCCTGCTACTTACCCAGCAGAATGAGATACAAGGCAAATACCAATGTTCACGACGACAAACCCTTTCTGCCAGCCCTATGTCAAGAACAGGTGAGAGCAGACCAGCACACCCCAGTCCCAATGCCACTCCCTCACCACAGTGGCATGAGAAGTTCATTGTCTGTTCGACTCCTTTTCTGCCAGCATGTTTCTGGACCTGCCATCCTCCACTTTTCCTACCCCTGGCTGCCCCGCGCCCTGCCCCGCGGTGGGGATTACACCCGCAGGATCTCCAGGCAGTTGTTGTAGCAGATGGCGATCCAGTCAGGCTGCGTGGAGGCCCACTGGACATTGTTGATCTCCCCCTCGGCGGTGTAGGCCAGGATGGGGTCCTCGATGGCTCTGGGCATCTGCTGGATGTCCCAGATCAGGGCCTGATGGTCATCCGCTGGGGGACGGGGGAGCAGATAGGCATCAAAACACATAGTACCTCAGAGTGGTACCAACAAGTGCACCCAGAGGTGTTAGTGGCCTTTGCCACACAAGTGAAGTGAGGCCGTATCCTTCATTCACTGCTGTTTGTCTATACCAAACATTATCATTACATCAGCCTGATAACAGTGCAAACTCGTTGCCTTATGTCTCAATGCACTCAACCTCATAATTGTCCCAATAACAACTACTGCTGTGACAGTTACAGTAATAGCAGGGTGAGGCTGTAATACCAGTCAGCCAGCTGAGCCTTACCTGCAGTGCAGATGTGGCAGGATGAGTGGGGCGCCCAGGCGATGCCGTTGACACAGGCCCGGTGGTTGTTCAGCCTGGCAACTGGGGTGCACGGCACTCGGACATCCAAAATCACCACCTTATCCACAAACACAACAGTGAGTGCCAGATGTAAATTAAGTACAGGAGACATTAGATACGGGGAGAAACATAAAAACAATAAATGAGGAACACAGTAAAACAGTGCCTGACCTCCATGCCGTCCATTGCCATAGTGGCCAGGTAATTAGGGTCCTGCTTGTTCCAGCAGAGGCGCAGCAGAGGGTGGTGCTGGGGGTCTTCATAGATGATGGTGCTGTGCTCCAGGTGCCTCAGGTCAAACATGCGCACGGAACCGTCCGCTCCCACAGAGGCAAACATATCCCGGCCACCCCCTGCCCGGCTGAAAGCAATGTCATAGACCTGCACGCAAACAGAGCCACGGTTACATTTCACATATGAACACATGCAGACAGCCATTCAGCACATGGAAGTACAGACAGAGGAGCACTCATGCTGGACAACATGATTTTTAAAGATGTAAAATAACACCTTGGTCTCCGCTTTGAGCAGTTCACCTGCCCTCCCCCATCTCCCCCTACTGTTGCTCAGTAGACTCCCCCTCACCTCCTTGTCGTGGGCAATGAGCTGGGTCTTCACATGGCCCGACACTAGATTGACCCGACCCAACACCTGGCCTGTCTCCAGTCCCCATATCGTACAGGTGGTGTCAATGCTGGAGGTGCCTGTCAAGAAGATGGCAGATCAGCACCAGACATCAAAACCCCCCTCTTCTGCTCAATTTGCACAACCTTTCCTGCAGTCTGGCCAAGAAAAACAGGTGTGCCTCTCACCCAGCAGATTGGGGTCCACCTCGTTCCAGTCGAAGGAGGTGAGTGGCGCACAGAAGTCAGAGTTCTTGTTGTTGTTGAGAAGACACTCCAACCGGGTCTCAGTGTCGCTGACCTGGGAGAGAGCCAGACATGCTGTAACAGCCTGCAGCTTAGAGGAGTGTGGGAAATCTCAGCGCTCAACGGACGTTAAGACACACAGTACAACACACTGGTATACAGGTAAATGGCCAGAGCAAGTGCCTACCCTCCAGATGCGCAGGTAGTCTCCACTGGTTGCAAGCAGGTCAGGGTACACTCCCTTGGTGTCAGGGACCCACATAATCTTGGTGGTGGGGTAAGGGTGGTCAAAGGTGTTCCGGCAAATAAATTCCGAACTCTCCTCTTCCAGACCCACAAGCTGCACCTGAAACCAAAGACAGCCAACATTGCACAGCCACTGTAAATCTAACAGTTTGACAGCACGATTATTCAGCGTGTCCCTTAAATTTATTTTCTTGCTAACAACACATCTTGGAGGAGTCGAAACTAGCTGGCTACCTGTGAGGTCACCGTTGGAGCAAGTTTTGTTTGGACTACATCATTGACCCCTAGTGGCTAGCCTGCCTAGTTGTTTTAGTCGTGACTAGTTACTCTACCTAACTGTATTTAGTCTAGCTGTATTTGTGTCGTTCTGTTCCATAGCAAACTGGCTTGCTATTTTAGCAAAAAGATAGCTAGCCACCTTCCAAGTCAGATGAACTGACATAGTTAGCCACCCAACCAATTCAGCACCTAGACTAGCTGGCTAGCTATCTGAAAAGGTCACACGTATAGCTATAGTTAACATTAGGAAAGTAGCCAGTCTAGGAAGGCATGTTAACATGAACAATCTGCTCACCTTGTTGTTGTACTCCTCGACAAAACTGCCAAGAGCAAGACGGAAACGCTTGTCTGGGCGGACACTCCAGTTCATTGCATATACCGTCCATGGCGCCTCGTATTTGTAGATCTCTTTCCTTTTGCCGTGGAGCGACATGGCTAACAACAAATTTCTAAAATCAAAAGTCTCAGGAAAAGTGACATGCAAAAAATAAAGGATATTCTCAAATTTTAGTTGGATGGAATTCCCTAGCGTTGGTAGCTTGCTATTTCAACAATCACACTCTTGCGTATCTAGAAAGAATAAAAACAAATCGTTTCAAACAAAGCCGCTGTATCCAAGCGTATACGAGCAGCTAGGTAACGTTGGCTAGCGTAGCCGAAGCCTATATCCGATCTGAATGGGTACGCTGTCTGCCCTGCCGCGTGTAGACAAAGAAACACAGACTGCCTGGCCAGCTAGCTAGAAATAGCTCGCTATGTGGTCCAGATCCCCGCTGTCGGGTGCAACTCAGGCAGTGGCCCGGTCTGAACTGAGACCTCGGCTCCCCAGCTCAGCATAAGGTACTTCTATTCGCCGCCCATCACCATACACGGTTTCGTGTCTCTTCTTCCGTGGCAGAATCTGGGGCGGTGTGTGAGCCTTTTTTAAACTGATCCACTCAACGTAATAACTGAGAAGCAAATATCCGATTGTGGAAACCCTTGATCCTTTGTAAGTGGCAAACGAGCAACGTTAACGAAAAGCACGCATTTTGCCCAGTTACTAGAAATGACGAAAACAATCCAGGGCCAACCAAGGCGCGCCCACCAGCAGACAAGCACAGCCAACACGCCGTGAAGTCAACGGCACGACCGAAGCGATTTGTCATTGGTGAAATAGAGTGCCATTCAAATTACAGTAAGTTCAGTTGTTTGTAATGGGCCAAACGTGCCTTGCCAATGGGGGCGCTGTTACAAAACCTCTGAGTGCGTGATCGTGGCTGAAGTTGCATTCCTTGCTTCTTGGTTTTAATTAAGGCCAGTGTTTGGCATGTATTTTACAAAGTTTAGAGGTGTGTTTGTCTGAACGATTGTAACTCTAATCATAAACTTACTTTAATTCAGGGATGACCACAAAACTGTGAAAATGTGCCACTTAAAGCACCTATAAGCCAAAAGTAGGTAAGATTAGTAGGTGTCATACTGAATAGAGCAGATCGTGTACAGTTGAGACTTGAGGCTTTCCACTGATAGTTTCTTCAAATTATCATTTTATGACAAAACGTGGTGGGGATTAACTTTAGTAATATTATGTAATACGATATTTGTATACTAAAATGTATTATTTAAATACGTTTTAAAATTTGAATAATGCCCCACAGCATTTAATATTTGGCAGAAACTATTTACAGAACGTTTAGATTTCAGTTAATGTTGTGGGATCAGAAATCCCCTCACAACGAGAGCCCTCTCGATAAATCTCATTGATAATTAGCTAACTTTAGCTTTCTACATATACATACATATTGCTAACCAACAACACAGACAAGCTACGTCTGTGACCGACTACGTAACACGCCCCTTACGTGTCTACGGTCATCAGCACGCTTGTAAACCAGCAACCGGTTGTGACTTTCTGGGTGCGGTGTCCTTAGCAGCGTGAGTGGTGCCTTAGACGGCTGAACCTCGCCAAACACTCAGGAAGAGCACAAGAAAGTGGACAAGAGGTAAGTAATGGTCTCGTATGGATTTGGCCACGTTTTACAGCGGAGAAGTGTCAAGTCGTGGAACATGTTAACTTTGGTAGTATGTGGAATGGGCAATCAAAATAACGTTATATAGGTATATAGGTAGACTCACAGTACGCGAAAAAGGAAACCACTTCCTTGCCTCTCAGTGTCTGACGGGGAGATGGTTGGACATCTACACCTGTCGTTGTCTTTTTCGGGGTTACAAAGATCGCCCACCTGCCGATTTTGTCCCCTCGCCCAAAAGAAGGCAGTTAGTTCTCTCATGTTCGCTTGCTTACATTAGCTTATCCTTTTGTTGTTGAGTGAGTGAGTTTGATAGTTAGCTGTATTGACTAGTCACCGTGGATCTTGCTAGGTATTTCAGTGAAATTTGGGGATTTGTCTTTTATATAGTTAGCTCACTACCCCCTTTTCTTCCTGCTCGCAAACTATTATCTTCTTTCAGATATCTAAACCGCTAGCTACCGGGCTGGCAAAATCTAGCTAATCAGCTAGCTAGCTAGCTCGCTAAGCAGCTGCGGCGTTTGGAATGTTTTCATGAACAGTTGTTCACTTAGTGGCTATAACTGCATAACAGCTAGCTTGTACACAGGGGGCAGAAAAATAAGCATTTATACAGTATTGTTTTTAATATCAACTGGCTACATGAGGACATCATTCTACTACAAATTGCCCTTGCTCCTGGAACCCTCTGAGTCCATGCCGCTGATTTTAATTGGCTAGCTAATATGAAATTAGAATCTCTTGGCTATCTGTTATTTAGCTGACTATGTGTAATTTCATTGTATGTGCTTAGCACACGCATTCAAACACACAGTGCACTGATGTAAAATTGATCAAGAACAGCATTTACAAGGAAGTTCCGTTTTTCTTTTGGTGTATCAGAAATTTAACTGTAAGAATGCTTGGTTGTTGCAAGACGGTCTATTTCTTGGAGCACGTCTTTGCTGTTAAAGTTTGTAATGTATTGGTAGTAATACAGGGCGACGAACTGGGTCGAGGCTAAGGATTTGGATGCAAAGCCAATAAACTATCTGCTATTGACTAACGTTACTGGCCCCGAGGGCTGCTGAGGATTTGCATGGGTCAGAATGCTTAACCCTGATCGTTAATCCTAAGGATCGTCAGACGTATGGTGCCTTAATAGGCCAATTACAGTCAGACCTTTGCAGCAGCACTATACACATACGGTGCCATTTTCTTTGAAGAACAATGGGCATGTTTAAAGCTGTGTAGTGTGTGGTTGTACTGGTGATGTATAGATGTCTTTGTTTGTGGCAGGTATTGGTCTGACTTTTTGCTGATTCACATTCAGTATCGGATACATAGAAAGACTTTTATTTATAAATGTCAGTTATTTGTCAAGTTTTATTTGGGTTATGGGTGCAGCGGTCACTTTTGGTTCAGCCTGATGTGACTGGCTCAAGGTACCTAAAATGCAGGCCTACATAGAGTAAGCCAGATGTTGTTTTATTGATTTGTCAGTTGTTTCAGCCCAGTTCCTCCTTTTAGGCGGACTCCTGAGCTCCACCCTCTTCCTCTTGCAGTGCTGCTCACAGTCTCAGTGCTTTGTGTCCCCTCTCTGTCCCAGATTAGGCCATGCGAACTGCTGTCCTGCTCCCTGCCCTGCTGCTTCTCCTGGCAGTGTCCGTCTCCGGGGGGCGCTACGACGACTTTGACGATGGTGAGGATCTGGCAGAGTTTGATGATAACGACTTTGCGGAGTTTGAGGACCTGAGCGAAGACGCGGCGGGCGAGGAGGAAACGGGACCTCCTTCGCAGGCGGATCCTGCGGCCGCTGCCCAGAATGACGAGGAAGAGGCAACTGTGGAGGTGGAGGAGGCGCTGGAAGACTTTGAAGATGCAGAAGCCCCGGTGAGTGTCTGGGATTTGAGCTGGCATGGCTGAGTTGAAGCCTTTGACATGCAGTCTGGCAGTTGGACTCATTTTGTAGCCTGAAGTAAATTAGCCCTTGGCGTGATGTATTACATCTTTCATTAGGTGAGGTGATATATTGTAATGGACAAAAGCATGCGCTAGCACAATGGCTTAAGTGCTGCTTTGCGTTATTTCTTTTGGCTAGCATTCAAATTGCTATATAACATGCTGTTCGATGTCACAGTTTGTGGTTGGATAAAGTGTGATTTACCTGTTGAATCTGCCCTCTGCGTTCTGCAGGATGAAGACATGTACAGTAAGTATGATGCAGAGGAGTTTGAAGGCTTTGAGAAGACCAACCCCTCCTTCAAGGATCCCATCAACATCCTGACAGTAAGAGGCTCCAATGTCCTAAAGCCACAAATCTTGTGTGGATGTTGAATTAATAGAAGAGAAGCCCTTTATTCAAATGAGAGGACATAACTATTGATATAAGTATTTGAACCACTCAAGTGCTATGCTCATGAATTGAACACTGTTTTCCTTTTAGATATTCTTAGCTGGTTCAAAGCTAAGAGCAGTTTCCCTGCTGCATGCTCACTCAATAATTATCTTTGCAATGCAAAGTTGTCAGCATGTCTTATGAGTATGAAGATTTTCGGCTGTGGCATGTTGATGCATTTCTCTTCATGACCTTTTGTTTTCCTCTGATATCCCTCTGTTTGGTTCAGAAGTGTTGATTTGGCTGTGTATCTTCCAGCTGGATCTTTAAAACAATCTGTTTCATGCTCTAAGCTTTTGGATGCAAAGCTTTGTCAGGGGTGAAGAGCACACATACTTTAGACTGTATGAGTGTGACGTGTCATACGAGGTTGTGTCTTGAAGCTGCTATGTACTGTACCCACCCTCTCCCACTACAGGTGCCCTCCCACCTGCAGAACAGCTGGGAGAGTTACTACATGGAGATCCTAATGGTGACAGGGCTGCTGGCCTACATCATGAACTACATGATCGGCAAGAACAAGAACAATCGCCTGGCTCAGGCCTGGTTCAACTCGCACCGGGAGCTCCTGGAGAGCAACTTTGCCCTTGTTGGTGAGAAATATTTAAACTGCTACTGTTGGTTCTTTCTGAAACACAATTTTGAGTAAAAAAATTCCCTCAGTATTTCTACCTTTGCTAGTAGGAATCCAAATGGAAATACTGAAGATATGACATGAGAAAGATGGGTAGTGTGAGATGTGTTCTTTTTGAGGTGGCAGTGTGTGTGCCTGCAGCGTCAGTGACTGAGTATCTCCACAGGGGACGATGGCACCAGTAAAGAAGCGGTAAGCACCGGGAAGCTGAACCAGGAGAACGAGCACGTGTACAACCTGTGGTGCTCCGGCCGCGTGTGCTGCGAGGGCATGCTCATTCAGCTCAAGGTACTGCTGGCTCTCTCACATGACCGCTCTCCTCTCCTCCTCAGCTCCATCTGCTTCCTGTTCCTTCCTTCTCTCTTTCTCCACCCCCCCTTCCCCTGGAAAACACCCCCACATACACAGTACTAAAACCTGTTAGATTTTCTTATGCCTCAGGTGAATGACAATGTGTTGCTTGAAGTGTTAACCCTGTCCACAAAGGCAGTTACTAACAGGAACACAAACCAAACTGGTGAGGGTATTGTGTGTTAAAAAAAAGAAAGAAAGTTGGCTGTTGTCACTGAGTTGTTGTTTTACAGTTTCTGAAGAGGCAGGACCTGCTCAATGTACTGGCGAGGATGATGAGGCCTATCTGCGATCAAGTGGTAAGGGTCTGTCCACATATGCATCCCTCTATGAACATGTTTTGATTCATGTTTTGATCGGAGGTTCACACATGTACGTAATCACTAGCCACTTCCTCTCTCATCGAGCATGCTTGCCATGGGTTTCAGTTAGAATGCGAACTGTGGTGAGATGTGCAGGAGGCAGAGAAGTAGCTGTGACCTTGATGGTGATTTCTACAGAAATTGGACAAATTACTACTGCATTCCATCTGCAATAAGTAACAGATGAATAAGATGAGAAGCACACGTTGCTGGTTGTGAATTATCTGCTTGGGTTCTTTGGAAGTATTTTAATTAGAATTTTTTATTACTTGCGACCAGTTACTATTTATTAATTACGTGCTGTTCCTGTACTGTATATACAATGTCACATGCTTTTATGCCGAGCTACAGTATGATTATGCTATAGTTAGAGCCAAAGACAAATTTCTGTTTTATGTACAATGAATAGGCAATGAAGACTTTGATTTGAAACTCTTGACAACATACCAGCATAACCCAAATTTGGTGCATTTATTTGTCACAGTCTGCATTATTTTCAGAAAATAGCTTTCCTTGTTCCAGGTCAAAGGCCACATGCAGCATGATTACCAAATGCATTTTGCACATGCTTTGACAATTTCACAGCATTTGCGCAGTCAGTTCACATTTGGCACAGTCATCATTAATGGCATTGGTGCTTTTGAATGTTATGAGGCAGGATGAGATGGGGCAGTTCACAGCTCCGTAGTGATGGCCTTTGCACACATTTATCTCCTTCCCTCTATCTTCTCTCTGCCTTAGCAAGTAAAGGTGACCCTCAGTGAGGAGGACATGGACACGTTTGTGTTTGCAGTTGGAACCAGGAAGGCTGTGGCGCGGCTGCAGAAGGACATGCAGGACTTGGTGAGATGGACCAGTTTATTTGTTTAACTGGGTGGACTTTCCTAATGCGTGTTTGACCATTCAAAGTGATGGCCCCTGTGTTGCTGTTGAGACTGATACACTCCATCGTATCCTGCGTGTGTGTGTGTGTGCAAAATTTGAACCAATTCCTGTGTGCTAAATTAATTGTAATTTGCACAATATTAAGATATGACTTTACTTTGGGTGCTTGGGGACACGAGAGAGAGGAGGTTTAAATGAACCGACTTGCTCTGCAGTACGAACACTCATACCTGTGTGTGTGTATTTCTGTGCCTCTACAGAGTGAGTTTTGCAGTGATAAGCCTAAGTCTGGGGCCAAGTATGGGCTGCCTGAGTCCCTGGCCATCCTGTCAGAGATGGGGGAGGTGACAGACGGTATGATGGACAGCAAGGTATGTATGGGGGTTGTTAGGAAGTACTGAGCTATGTGCAGTTGCATCACTGAATGAAATTTAAAGCAAATGTAAAAAGACTTAAAACATTTCAGTCACAAAAGGACTGTGAGAGAACATTCTCCATTTGTCTGTTAATATAACCTTGTGGTGGTTATTTTATGGGTTGCTTAGACATAATATTAAACTGGGAATGGCATTCTGCACTTTAATTTCTACAGCAGTGCATTTTCAATACTCAGTACCTCATGTCTTCATTTTCTAGTTGGCTATTACTGTTTTCTTATGCTTATGAATACAGGGTTAAGAGAATGCATGTGGATTTCAGACATTCTGATCATGGTTCTGAAAAGCTTTCACTCCCTCCCTTTCAGATGGTTCATTACCTCACCAACCATGCAGACAAGATCGAGTCCATCCATTTCTCGGACCAATTCTCTGGTCCAAAACTTATACAAGAGTACGTGAGTCTCACCTTTATGCATTTAGTGTTCCCTTCCCAGTTGGCACGTTTTAAATTTACAGTTATTTCTAAGTGCTCTGTTGTCTGTGTTTCAGGGAAGGGCAGCCCTTAAAGCTGCCTGAGACCAAGAAGACACTTTTGTTTACATTTAATGGTAAGAGGCCAGTCCTTATTCTGGTGATATCATCCAAAATAGTGGCTGCTGAATGTCCATACTACAACAAAGACCAAATGCCCAAATGGCTGCTGGTGTTAAAGCAAAGACAGGACCACTTCACAGTTTAATGTAGGTCCAAAGCTGTCACTGTGGTAATGCTAATGTCATCTGACATTGTGGTAACTCACACTCCTTACTTATGTATGTTTGCAGTGCCTGGGATGGGCAACACATCTCCCAAAGACATGGACACCCTGCTGCCCCTCATGAACATGGTGATCTATTGCATCGACAAGGTGAAGAAGTTTCGGCTCAACAGGGAGGTGAGCAGATCTATAAGGTGCTGACTTCTGACTGTTTGCCTAATGTGGTTTGATGATGTACAAATACACTGTGTACCATACTGCAAATACCCAGCAATTTGTTCTTATGCTTCACAGCATATACTCTGATTGTCTTCCTATAACAGTATGGAAGGCTTGTTCTTCTGTCAGCTCAGCAGTGTGTACTGTGTGTTTATGTATGGAACTCTTTAACACTGGGCCATTAGGGGTGTGAATTCCTGATCCATTGGACTCCAGTGTCTGTAAATCAGATCAGTGGGAAAAACATATGATGCCAGCCAGTCATGTAATCAGTATTTCTAATGCTACCTGACTGTGCTGTGTTTAAAGGGGAAGCAGAAAGCTGACCGGAACCGGGCGCGTGTGGAGGAGAACTTCCTGAAGCAGACGCATGCCCAGCGGCAAGAGGCTGCGCAAACCCGCCGTGAGGAAAAGAAACGCGCCGAGAAGGAGAGGATCATGAACGAGGAGGACCCAGAGAGACAGCGCCGCCTGGAGGTGAGGCTCTGCACAGCCAAACACCAGCAAGGCCTTCAGAATAGCCCCTCTCAAAGTTTGTTCGCTGACACATCTGGAAGTTTGTGTACACTTATCACACATTCTCTCTCTTTCTCTCTCTCTCTCTCTCTCTCTCTCTCTCTCTCTCTCTCTCTCTCTCTCTCTCTCTCTCCCCCTCTCAGGAGGCTGCCCAGCGTCGAGAGCAAAAGAAGATCGAGAAGAAGCAGATGAAGATGAAGCAGATCAAAGTCAAAGCCATGTGAAGACAGTCAGATCGACTAATAAGTTGGACAGGCGACCAAGCACTCAGCTCAGACACGCCTCCACTGCTCTACCTTCTCATACACACCCGCCTCTTGCCACACTTACTCCCTCCCTCACGCTTGACCCCACACGCCTCTTTGTCCCTCCCACCCCTTCACCCTGGGCGCGGAAGAGCCGCAGATTGACCGCAACGTTAGCAGTCTCTCCCTAACAACAAAACATCTTGTCCAACCAGCCAGAGGAAGAGGACCAGTATAGAAGACAGTGGAGAAGGAGATAGTAAAGGGCAGAGCATCTTCCATATCAGAAATCTGTCTGACGACCAGTTTTGCATAGTGGTGTGTTTTTTAAAACTTTTTTTTGCATTATTTCTCCTTTTAGTTTCTAATGGCTGAGCATCAGAGGGCATGGACAGAGCTGCTTATTTAAACCAATCAGGGAATGCTTGCTTGTTTTGTAATCAAGGGGGGCTTCAAAGTTGCACTAATGTTTGTCTGTAATAAAATGCTCAGTTTTATAAGATTAATATTGTTTAAGTATTTGTAAATGGTTTTCTTTTAAATGATCCTGCAAAGGAATGTAAAACGCTAAACCCAGGCTGTGTCATACTTTAAGTTTATGGGGATTTGATGTTGACAGATGTGACATCCATTATGCCAATATCTTTCCTTTAAGATGTCATGCAAAAAGCCTTTTGATTGTCCTGGTTCTTAATGAATAGTTCCTTTCAAATATTTGAAATTATAATACGGGTATGCATACATTCAGATTAAAAGTAATGGCAAATGACCAAATGGCAGCTCTGAATGACTTGGATGTCTGTTCTCGCTTAAGAAACATGGAACCAATGTAAATAAAATATTAAATCACTGAGTGAAATTTGCGCTTGATACTATTTTTCAAGCTTGATTCCAAAAGATATTTATAAATTGTGGATCTATGCATAAATACATTTGCAGATGTATTTTTATCAGCCCTTTGCTTTTTGTTGCTCTTTGTAAAGTTGCTCATTGCAAATGGACTGTGATAAGCAGAAGTCCCCCTGGAATCGAATTGCAAGTCACTGATGGAACATCACAAGTAAAACTGTATTCAAATAGTTGTATTATAATATGGGTTATTTACATTGTCATATACATTTTTTTGTTGTTGTTCATTCTTAACAGCCTGTTCCAAATTCTTTCAGGTCCACTGATTTGCTCAGGGGCAGAAGGGTCAGCAACTTTTCACTTTCCTCATGTCTGATGAGTTTAATGTAATTAATCATGGGGGAGAGGAGGCCAGCTCACCTGGTTTTATAGCTGCAAATTTCTAGTCGCAAGTTTATGCATACAGTAGGCATTTTAAACTTGCCTGACGCTGGCCCTCAGAGCAATGGAGTTATGGTCCCTGCTGTCTGGTGGCCCCGTTCTAACTCTATGTAGATGCAGTCCACCACACCTCAAATCAGAAAGCTCTCCTGTGCTTGCAGTTCATGTCTAGGGAAAAATTCTGTTCCCAACAACTCCACAGTGAATCCATCTGAATATCAGCAGGGTGTCCAAGCCAGTTCATGTATCACCCTCAGAAATACCCCACATTTTATATTTTGGTGTTCATGGTTCACACAGTAGTGTACAGAACAGGTGCTGGTCAAAACTCATGTTAATACAAGTGTCCATTGACTTACAACAAAGTATTACTCTTGAGTAGATTGTTCAAGTTGAAATAAATGTTGTATAATAGGCTGTATACAGAACTGCTGTGGGAGCAGAGGCGATGAGTGGAATTTATTAAGGTGATCACATTATCCTTCTTTGAAAAGAAAGAGTGGAATAGTAGCTATTTTTATTTTTAATTTTAATGCCAGAAACATGGAAAGTGTAGCAATGGAAGACAATGACAACTGTATGAATTCATATTACATGCTGATGCTATGTGCTAAAGGTGCTACAACATAAGACAGCAGAATAGAAGGGACAAGCTGAGGGCAAATGCAACTGCCTCAGATTTCAGTGTGATCTAGCTTGCTGTGATCTATGAGGACAGGATCTTAAAGGATCTGTTCTAATTTGTCTTTACCTTATCCTTTTTTTCTGTGTTCCTTCTCTAACCTTCTCTTCATCATTTCTTTCTCTTTTGCCTCGTCAGCCTTCTTTTTCATCTCTGCCTTCTCAGATTTAATTCTTTTTCTCTCTCTTTTTTTAAATTCCTCCTCTCGTTTTTTCTCTTGGTCCCTTTCTTTCTTTCTCCTCTCCTTCTCTAACAATTTCTTCTCCTTTTCTTTCTTTTGTTGTTCCTCCTCTCTCATTTTCATCTCCTCCCTCTCCCTCCTTCTCCTCTCTTTCTCCTGAATTGCCCTCTCCTTGTCTCTCATTTTCTTTTCTGCCTCTCTCTGTTGCTGCTCTTCTTTTTCCTTCATTTTCCTCTCATTTTCTTGAATGGCCTTCTCTGTTTCTCTCCTTTTCCATTCCTCTAGGCGTTTTTGCTCTTCCTCTTTTACTTTCTTCTTCCTCTCCTCTTCCTGGATTCTCTTCTCCTCCCTCTCCCTCTTTTTCTGTTCCTCATATTGTTTTTTCTCCTCCTCCTTCTCTTTCTCCATCCTCTCCTTCTCCTGAATTTTCCTTATCCTTTCTTGCATTCTCTCCTCCTCCTCTCGCTTTGTCCTCTCTTCCTTTTCTTTCTCCATCCACAGCTTCTCCTGAATTTTCCTCTCTTTTTCTCTCCTTTTCAGTTCCTCCAGTAGCATGTTCTCCTCCTCCTTTTCTTTTTTTCTCAGCTCATTTTCCTGAATTCTCAAATATCTTTTTCTCTTTTGCTCTTCCTTCACTCGCCTTTTCTCCTCTTCCTTTTGTCTCTCTCTGTTCCGCTTCTCCTGGTGAATAGTCTCCTCCATTTTCTTCTTTAGCCGTTCCTCCACTAGCTGTCTTTCCCTTTCTTTCTCTCTCCTCTTCTCCTCCTGGATTTTCTTCTCCTCTCTTTCTCTCTTTTGCTGTTCGGCCAGTCGCCTTTGGCGTTCCCTCTCTCTGTTTTTCTGCTCCTCCTTTTCTTTTTCTCTTCTCCTCTTCTCCTGGATTTTCTTCCTTAGTATTTCTAGCTTTCTCTGTTCCTCCATTTGTTTTCTTTCCTGTTTTTCTTTCCTCATCTTCTCCTGAATTTTAACCAGCCTATCTATCATTCTCTTTTCCTCCAGTAGTCGTTGCTCTTCCTCTCTTTGTCTTTTTTCCTGCTCCTGAATTTTCTTCATCTCTCTTTCTTTCTTCTTCAGCTTTTCGAACTGCCTCCTTTCCTCCTCCTTTTCTCTTCTCTCTTTCACCAGGATTCTATTCAGCCTGTCTAGCATTTTCTGCTCCTCCAGTCGTCTTTGCTCTTCCTCCCTTTCTTTTTGTTCCTTCTCCTGAATTTTCTTCATCTCTCGTTCTCTCTTTTTCTGTTCTTCCATTCGTTTTTTCTCCTCCTCCTTTTCTCTCCTCTCCTGCTCCTGAATTCTGTTGTACCTCTCTATCATCTTCTGCTCTTCCAATTGCCTTTTCTCCTCCTCTTCTTTTCTTTTCTTCTCCTGAATTTTCTTCATCTCCCGTTCTCTCTTTTTCTGTTCCTCCATTCGTTTTTTCTCCTCCTCCTTTTCTCTCCTCTCCTGCTCCTGAATTCTGTTGTACCTCTCTATCATTTTCTGCTCCTCCAATAGCCTTTTCTCCTCCTCTTCCTGCCTCTCTTTCTCTAGAAGTTTCCTCTTCTCCTTTTCCCTCCTCTTCTGTTCCTCGGCTCGCATTTTCTCATCCTCCTTTTGGTTCTTCCCCCTCTCCCGTTTTCTGGTCTCCCTTCCTATCACTGTCTGCCACTCCCATTGGCTCTGCGGTTCCTGCTTTCCTTCTCTCTCATATTCCTGCCTTTTCTTCTCACTTTCTATCTTTTTCTGCTCCTCCAATTGTTTAATCTCCACATTTGCTTTCCTCTCATCCTGTATTTCATTTTCTGTTTTTTGACGCAATGTCAAGTCTTCACAAGAAGGGGCAGGATGTACCTTCCCGGAACTAGTTTGGGTCTGAAATAAGCATTATGGGAGATTCAAATGATGACGTAGTTCATAACTGCAATCACATACTCAGCCATTGGAGATGTCTACATTTTTATAGTGCACAGTAGTAGTTGTTCCAGTGAGAATACAGGAGGTGTGCATGAACAAAATGTCTGTACAAAAACCCCCAATTTGTGCTTTTGTATTTTCTTACCACATCCCCACAAGTCATCAGCTCCTTTGCTCCATTAAGTCCCTTTTCCTGTAGGATGGCCTCAATGCACTGGTGAAGCTGTGCTTGCCCTGAATGTCCTTCATTCTCTGCCTAAAAAGCCAAACAAAAAAGGGCACATAAAAAGGGAACGAAACAAGAGGTTGGAAAAACAGTGCAATTTTGTACATATCTTTGTTTCTTACAGCAGGGCATTATCTAAAATGAAAGGCCATCACAGGCCAGCACACCAGAGAATACCTGGATCCACTAAAAACCAGACTCACTAATTAATCTTCACTTGAACTGGGTATCTTGAGTGTACCTATGATATTTAAAAAGGTGCCAGGGGAACCCTTGGAGTTCACTTTGCAGATAAATTTTAGTCAGATATGCTGAATGCCGACCTTCAGTGGAAATGTATGAAAATGTTGTTTTTTTTTTTTGGTCATAGTGACAATGTTCGCATGCACACGGTAATGTGATTTTTGTCAACACAGAAATGAATACAATAGTTCAAGCTGTTTGCATGTCTGCAGAAAGAAGCATTTTAAATGTTCCCATTACATGTAAACGATAGACAATTGGAATAAACAGTGGAAAGAGGAGGGGCCAGACTCTTTTGCCCCAGAGTAACCTTTCAAACTGGCTTCCTGCTGTTCCATGTCCTGTCACTTTCATTCAAATGAAGTAGCTATAGTCATAAGAACCATGCTATGTTTTAGGACACATTCATTTTTGCTATGGGGCTATTATTTCTGCAAAACAGCAGTGTTCTCCTAGCCAACATTTTGGAAAGCACTTGATTCAGAGGGCTTTATCAGCTTGCTAGCATCAGCATCATCAGTAATGCTGTTAACAAAGAAAAGTCATTTCTCTTCTCTCAGACAAAGGCAGTTTTAATACAAACTGAGAAGCGTTATATTTACTGCAATTAAGAGCACAATGACATTAAAATAATCCAAGTAAGGTGTGTACATGGCTTTGGCCTAACTTGAAGTATTGTCTTAAAAGCAGTAAAATCATATTATTAACATGCATGTAAATGCAGCTGATGTCTTGTTTGCATACACTCCAAGAGGAAGCCATACCCCTCACATTTGTGACAGCAGATTTCTTGCAAATTTTGTTTACTTGCCCTCTGACATCTATGGATTAAATGCTACATGCGCATATATATATGCACTTGCCATTTAATGAGGGAAACAGTGTCACAAAAATTGTTATTCTGTTCTCAGGGATCTGAAGTATTATTAGCAAGTGTGGAGATCCCGAACTGGGAAGAGAGACAGAGAAATATGCAATCCGTCATACAAAAGGGTGATGAGCACAACCCTGCTTATGTATCTTCATGTCATCCTTGTTGACAGGTTCATTCAGAGCCTGAGCCTGAGGAACAAAGCAGTTAGAGAGAAAACAGCTAGTTTTGTCAGTTACACTTCTGTTATCCCCATAGGCCTAAGCTTGAGTACCGCTTCCATAACTTGTTATTGTGTTAAACTGTGATCTATTTTAACAGTGCGATGCTAAACACTGCAAGGATTCGTACGTGCAGAGATCGCGTATTTTTTTTCTTTCCTTTTTTTGCTTGGTTAGTTTTGCGAGTGCATTTTAACTGCTGGTCTAAGTAGTTGGTAGCTGAGGCGGTAGTTTTGTCTTTGCCTCGTCGTAGGAAAATTCTGTCGTACATAGACGAGGCAATTTATCGAAGGAGCCCCTTGGGGGGAATCGCTGTCACATCACTGTCCCATATTGTGACTGTTAACGTAATTAAAGGTGAATCTAATCCCATTTAATCCCGTCTAATCCCAATTATGTGGAAGTTTTACTTCACAGTATGCGTTGGTATTGTGTTAGACCCTTCTATCAGGTATACTGTTTTACACTTGTGTGCTGGGCCAGGTGTGCGCTTATGTAACCTTAAATATACTATATTAAACTATATTACACTACTTAAATAATGTATATTAAATATACATCTTGTACGGCGCTCTGGATACGAGCTTCTGCTAGGTGACAAAATGTAATGTGGTGCGAGTTCAATACATTTGATCATTCCTGAAACTGGCAATTTTTCAAATTGAGGAAATTTGTACTGTTTTATAATTTCAACGAAGAAGAATTTGAGGATGCTGCAGTAAGTATTTTGATTGATAATAGATTTCTAGTAATAATCAGAGTATGTTCTTTAATCAAATAGTTCCAATGACATTTTATTCCACCTTTGCATCACATAAATTTAAGTAATGACAGCTAAGCACGTTTCAGATTCTTACTTACCATGTTGATTAACTAACTCCACCACCACTGTCTTAAATTAACTTGAAAATATCACTTATTATTAACATCCGCATTCTTCACCTTGGCTCCTTCATGTTCAGAATGAGTAAACCGTAGAAGATAGGATTTTTTAATGAGGCGCCACCTTGTGACATCACAAAGGTTGCAAGAACCTCAGGACTTGGTTCGAGTCAAAATTGATTCTGGCCGAAATTAAATACACATGCTTTGAAAAGCAATAACATCATGAATTGCAACTAGGCTTTAAAATCAATGCCAAATATATGAAATTAGCACATTTATATTTAATTATTTGAAAATATAATCATTTACTTCGAGATGTGTTTATTTAATTTCAGCCAGAAGTCAGTACCACACGGCATGAGACGGTCACAATAAACACAAATATGTTAGAAACACAGGAATTACATGATTAAAATGTCCGTATTTATTTATTTCAAGATGTTTTATACAATATAGATTTAATTTAATATATTTAATATGGCTACTTCAAGACATATTTATTTTGAAAGGCAGTCATTATACTCGTCTGTTCGTTTATTTTTTGGTCTGAAGCTTCATTTATCGAAAGCGGGGCAATGTGAAATGATATATGTATTAATTAATAGCCTATCGTAGCTACATAAGCATGAAACTGAAAGGCACTGCTAAAATAAAACAAAGATGTCACAGTAAAAACGTGTCCAATAATATTGTGTCTCCATATTATGCCTAATGTTGCGATAACTGAACCATCGGTGTTCACAATTAACCCATTCTAACGATAAAAAGAACAGTTCGTCGGCAAAGCCCTGCTGTGACGTGTGGTTCTAGAAGACATGCTGGAGTGAACTGCCATGGCATTGTCATCCGACAGGTGGCGTACGTCGACGGTTGTGAAAGCCAATTTGTCTAAGAGTTCGCTGATTTCTTCTCAAATCGTGTATTTTTCAACCTCCGTTCAGGTATAACACGAAACGTATGACTAGTGATTTCACAACCACATACAAAGGAAGTCCTTAGTGGTTTCAGCTCAAAGAATGTAATATTTGGTAGCTGCTGATACAAAAAAGAAAAAATAATTATTATTTTCATCAAATATAGAAAAAGCGCAATGACCATAGCAACAGTAAATGTTTACATTTTAAAGCCGAACTACTTTTAATGCGTCCCTTGGGTAATTTCAAACACTCGAATTGAGCAATGTGAATGAATGAACTTAGTTCAGTACACCAATGGCACTGAAGTTCAGGGTTGAAGCAAAGAGTCTATACATTATTAAAATAATTCAAGACTATCATGTTCAAAGGTTGTCAAAATTGGACAGTTTGGAAGCCTTTACAGTCACACACAAAGATCGCTTCGTCGTTCAGTTCAGTCATATCATATCAGCTCAATATCAGAGCACTGAAACACCAGAAATGTACCAGTATGATTAAGTTCTTAGGGCAGCTGTTTACGCTTACTGTGTGCCCCATTAGAACAAACACACATTCACACAAATAGGTTTAACTTAACACAACGTAAGGTATTATATACACATTTTAAGAATTTAAATGCAGTCTCTTCATTAGATTTATTAAGTAATTAATTACATATTTTCTTCTTGATCATTTAGTTGAAGTCATTCAAAATCTGTGTATTTGCACCAGTTGTAAACCAGTAATTGCGTGGAAAGTTATTACAACTGTCAACTTTTATACCCCTGGATGAGGATAGTTTAGCCTATCCCTGCACTAATGTGTACATGAAAATCACATGTTGTTATACAGATGAAAGTCTTCACTGTATAGATTTAAACATTTCGTGAAGCACCAGAACAAAAAGTGGCAGCTCTCTGTCGCAAGACATTGATGCCTGCAATAAGCGTGATGGGGATGAGGGTGCAGAGGGTGAGGCTGACCAAGCTGAAGCTACAGATAAAACGGGCAGTGATCTTGTCGTTTGACTCCAAGAAGAGGACATGCCTGGCTATGGTGCAGGCCACAAACTCCAGGGCCAACAGGAATATCATGATGGCCACCCGGGTGATGCCCTCCTGGCTGGCTCCACCCATCTCTGACTCTTTCGCTCGCATCCTTCTGAGATGCTTGCTGAGGTGGGCCACAAGCACCCCGCTGCTGCAGACCATCAGAGTAAGGACGCTGATGTGCATCAGAAGTGTAATGATGGATCTGGCTGGAATAAGGCCATCGGGGACCTCTTTGTCCAAGCAGCTGTTGTTGAAGGGTGCATGCGTCTTATTGGAGGGGACCTCCCGGAACATATCAATAATGGTGATGGCCAATGACAATACAGTGCCTGCCAGCATAATGGCCACTGCCACCAATACGAAGTGATTTTTCAGCCAGAGGAAGGGGCGGCCCCAGCCAGGGAAGATTCTTAGGAAGTAGAACACACAGATTAGGGCAATGCCCCACATCTGCAGGCCTGCACACAGCTCCCACAGGAAAATCAGGATGAATGTTTCGCCATGGTTGTGGCACACATTCAGGCTAGTCAGAACGAACACTGTGAAGATGAATACTCCAAGCACTAGGTTGTTCACCGAATTGCAAGTCACTAAAACATCGGCAGGCTGCAGGGTTCCAGTAAGTCGAATTTGAATGATGCCATTTGCCACGATGAACAAGTTGGCAAAAAGGCAAGGAAACCACAGAAGAACTGCTATTACATTTTTGATAATAAACTCCATGGTTCTCCAGTCTGGCTGATAAAGACAAAGGGACTTGAGGGTCAGTAGGCTTAGGTAATTTTTATGAAGCACTTTCTCACTTGACCTGTTAGAGGAAAAGAAAAAACTTTCAATTCAGAGAATGAAGGATATAAACCCTAGTGTTTAAAGACTGAACAGTGGTGCATTTAAATAGATAACAGCTTCAAGATATCCCTGGTTCTCAGTTTCTACATTGGAAATACTCCTAATATATTATATTCCACTGATAGCAGCCTGTTTTTGTATAATTTATTCAGTTTCATCCACTAAATATATTTTGAATAGACCGAGTATCTTTTGGCCAGATTCTAAACAAAATCATTAAGTGACCATTGATCTTAGTCTTTCGACAGATTCTGGAACCATCACCAAAGAAAATAAATGTCTTTTTCTAAATTACTAAGATCCCACACATTTCAGTTTAGAGATGTATCAGGAAACATTACTGGTTGTGAAGAGGCACTTGTGAAGTATTCAGGAGCTGGTTGGTGCATCAGTCATGCATAGTAGTGTAAGGATAGGTGGCTTCATCCAGAACAGCCTTGTTTCCAGTAACTTACTCCTGAAAGGTAAAGGAAAAGCAACCTATGACATTTGGTAACACTGAACTTCAGACCAGTGTCTTTGCTTACCCTTGAACGCTCTCTCCTCACCTCACTTCTGACAACAAGTTACTTTCCCCAGACTGAACAGCATGGGGATCACACGGCAGCATACAGTAGGTAAGGTCTTCATGGCTGGGACAACATGAGCAGATATTTGAAGGTGGATTTCCAACAGACATTAAAATAATGCTAAAATATATCAGACGACTACTAAACGATATAACAACCTGTTATTATTTTGTCCATTGCTGCTGCTGAAACACTTCACAGAGAGAGGGAACCTCATCCCCCTCTGACATGCAAGCATTTGAGTAATGGAGGGAGCCATTTGCCGTGTGTGTCTTTTAGTAGAGGAGGAGATGAAAGAGCTTACACAGTGAAGCTGGGGATGTTTAGATGACCAAAAGTAGAGACAAATCCAAAAATTGCTCCTAGTACTGTGGAACTGGGCTTTTCTCTTCATCCTGAGGGTGTCCCTTACTGGCTAAATACCACTCACAGTGGCAGCAACTATTTAAACTACTTGTATGTTAAGTACTTTACATTTTAAATTCCTTGTTTGCAGTCTAGAACAAATGAGCTTACTGTGGATGATGGCGCTGATAATGTTGGCAATCATTTAACTAACAATTACATTAAACCTTGAGGTATACACTCCACAGAAAAAAAAGGAATTTACAGGCAACTCTAAGTATGTTTTCATCCCAATTGCAGATGTAGGAATTTCTATTTGTGAGGTATTTCTGAGTTCCACTTAAGTGTGGTTTACTGATGAGAAGAAACGATGACTGCAATGGACAAGTATGGCAAAAGGCAATGCAAAAACCCAGAAACAGAGTTTGTGTGTGTCCCTATACTTTACAAGACTGATTGCCCTCCAGTAACATGCAACAAAAAGTGCCACTTTCCAGTCACTCGAAGATTGCAAGCATGGAACTCTAAATATTATTTCTTAAACTATTGGATTCTTCTGTCTGTCAGTCAGATCAGTATGAGGATACAAATAATGTTGGCAACAGGGCCATACAGAAGCTGTTCAAGCAATTCATTTCAGTTTGTATCTACTGATTTCACTAAATATTACAATTATCACTCCTTTGTTACTCTGTTAATATATTTTCAGTTCATTTATTACAAACGTAATGGTAATTTTTGCATTATGTCTCATGTCTCACCACTAGTTCCTGGGCTGATCAAAAGAACAGAAACAATGTTGCATAGTACACTCTACACAGGATAGTACATGCATTGTAGATGCAACATGGATATTATTCATTAACACAGCTTTGATAAAATACATAAAAATAGGCAGGGCAAATAACAGGACCTACCTTTCAGGAAGCTGGGCATATACACTGAGAATGTCCCGTGGGAACTGACAGGTATGGGTGTAAAAGGATATTCACTGGATATTCATGAGTCACAGATCAAGAGAATGGTAGAATGATGGGGGAGTGTCATGCAGTGCAGATGTGTGACACTTTAGATTGAGTTGCTTTGCATGACTCTGGAGTAAAGCAGGTGATGAAGTGAAGGTGGGATCTTAACAGCATCCGGCAGAAAAAATATCAAAAAGTCTGTTGGTTGCAGTATAGTAAACTGTAGTGAAAAAAAAAATATATTATGTTATAATATCTATATAACATAAAAAAGACAAAATAACACAAAAAATGTTACTGAACTGAAAAAGTATCAAAAGTATCAAAAAATATCAAATCTCCCATTAGTCCCTTAATGACCAACAGAGATAAACTTCAACAGCAGCACCCTGTCCAGTCTGGTACACTGTAGAATTCATCCATTCATTAACTCTCAACCGCATCTGGCTGAAGGGGACCTGTAAAGTAGATGAAAAAGGAAGTCTGTTGGCTGCAGTGTGGTAAACTCTAAAATATAGCATTGGTAGCTTTGCAGTATCATAATTAATCCCATACAAGAAGTGACGAGAAAGAATTCTTACCAGCTCTCAGCAATGAAGTGAATTAGAGAAAGCCACAGATTTTCCTGGTCCCAACCACTCCTGGCCCTGCTGACGAGTCCACACAAATAATCACCCTTTGTTATTACAGTGCAGTCCTATTAAACTGACACCAAAACAACAACATTCAAAATAGGCAATCATGGTGACCAGGTGAACCATGTGCATGGTCAGGTCTACAAGCAGAAAAGAAAACTTTGTTTTGTTTACCTCAGATTGAAATAGTCATGGAAATTACCACTGTGATTCATGGAAAATATTACTTCTCTCAAAAACAAACTGTTCAAAATCCACATTAAGCATTAAAATCATTACATTTAAGATGCATACAATAAATATGAGCTCCATCATACATAAATCTTTTCATTATCTGCTTTAAATATACAATACAACAATGAATAAATACATAAATAAAATGGAAATAAATTATTGTCTTCAAAATCTGACATCTACTGTTACATTAATTATGTCATTTTCCCTCAGATGCATCATACTGGGAGTACAGGTTTTGATTTAATTGAAAATGAACTCAGCTCTAAAAATCTTTTAGTATAATTTAAAACTCAATAAAATCTGTTCATTTGAAGTATAATTGATAAAGACTATCAGTGACAGGCTTACTTCTCCAAAAACAGTGTTGCTTCACATTGAGCAATTCAGAGAAACCCTTTTGGCTGTCTGAATAGTTTTGTCCAATCCAATGGCTCTCTGGGATGTTTCATACTACTTAAATGGAGAAAAACTGCCCAGTGGCTTTAGGGTATTGTTGTACCTGTCAAATGACAATCATTAATCTAGGAATTAATAATATGAACACAATTTACTGTCAAGGCATTCATCATGGTCCTATTCTGAGAGGCCTTTCAGTGTGATGTACATCAGAGAGATCAGATTTGTTATAGTGTAGGTGCTCTATCATAATCTGTTCATTTCCATAAAGCACTGCCCCACCTGACCACAACCTCATTAAACTGCTATGTGTATGATTACAGAAAGCTATTTCTAGTAAAGAATCTCCAGAAACTAGGAATACAAAAGCCAGTCCAAGCTGCAAATTTGTTTTATAAAACTAAATAAATATTTTTTGCTTACATTTTCTGTGGACGAGCCAATGAGGCTCGAATAAAATTAGGAAGAAAATAGGAACGAGGTAGGAACAGAAGATCCCGTTTTCAATAGCATGAGAATGACACGCAAATTTGTTAAGCATTCCATATTTTTTGCCCTGGTAGAGGTCTGGTATGCCTCAGGGGCATTTTCTTACAGTTTGACCCTGTATTTTGTCTTAAATTGTCCTCTTAGATACATAGCTCTTTTCTCCTTGAATAAGGTTTTATGTTTAACAGCAAGTCTCTAGGACACAGGTAAGAGGGTATTTAATTTTATCTGTAAAAAAAGAAAGAAACTCCCAACCTTTCTGCCAGTTGACTAAATGTAAAAGTAAATGTTTGTGAGAGAAAGTTGACTTGTGTACTGGTTGTTTTCCATTTATGCAGCGTTTGAACCAGTTTTAAATGCATAATGTACAGTGCTTACTGTGGGAATTAATCAAATAAATGTCATTTCAAATATACCCTCCAGATATGTGTGTGTATGTGTGTCACACTGCATTAACCTGGATAACACAATAGTAAAAATGGTAAATATTGTGCAAGAGGAGAGCGTTTGTATAGATTGAATAGTCATTGCCTGAGAATGAGTGATTTAATTCGTGAGATCGTTAAAAATAAAAATATTAAAAACATATTCGTCATCGTAGAACATTTGCAATAAATAACTGACATGACACAGTGAGGCAATAACACTGACCTATGACATGAAGTCTGAACAGATTGTGATTATCGGCTTAAACACTCAAAGTGATAAAGCCCTGGAAACCACTGAATATAAACCTCTGTATTATTGTGGTCTCAATATCGGTAGTATTATTTTGTGACTTTCGAGTTCATAAACGCAGTTACTCATTATCACCCCTGGGGAGCAGTGTAAAACCGTATATTGAGTTTTGTGCACAATAAGTCCTGAAGGTGAGCAGGATGCTGTGGGAGCGTGTTTTGGGGAACAGCGCTTCCCAGCTGTACCGCACACTGTCAAGCAGCACAGCGAGGCTTGGATGCAGCGGTCCGTGCAGCACCTCGCCGAGCTGAAGAGCTTTCTGCCGCCGGGCATCGTGCAGCCCGCGGTGACGCCACCCACGCCTATGCTGTTGGTGCCCAGGCCTCACGGGCTGCTGACGGCAAACAGCATCGACGTCCTTTCGCGGCTGGATGAGGCCAAGGCCAGGGTCACCTCCGTCTTTGGGTCCGTTTTGAAGATGGGCTCCACAAAGAAGGTCAGTATAGTGTCCCTTATCTGAAAGTCACAAACACTTAGATGATTGTAAAGTCTTGTTGTAATGGTGCGACTCACCTTTTTATGGCAGGTGGCCTCGAAACTCGCAGGTGGCGGGGCTCCTTCTCTCTGCAGTCCTTCCACCTCCACCTCAGCCACTTCATCCCACCCTGCTGACAAGTGAGTGTGTGTGCCTGGTTTTTGAAGTTCGTCACCCCCCCGTAATCATTTCCATCCCTGCTTGTCTTTCAGGCACCAGCACAAACGCCCTGCACTTGCAGGTTCTTTCTGCTGGAGGGCCTGGTGAGGTGGAATGAGGAGCGCGCTGCGGCAGTGGTGGAGAGGGAGAGCCAGCTGCTACAGTGGCCACCTGCAGCACTCCCTCAGCCAGCTGAGCCGGGAGCTGCTGGGGCACAGCCTGGTTGAGGACTTCACCAAGCCCGAGCAGTACACAGGTGCTCTCAGCGTTTGTCACGCAGGTGTGTGTGGGCAGAAGCTTGCTGCGTCAGACTGAGCTTGCTGATGTTTCTTTGGTGTCCTCCTTCTCAGGTGAGCTCATTGGGGTGGAGTGCCTGCACTCACAGACGGTCCGAGCGCTGCAGGACGTTGGCCTCGGAGAGGAAGGGCTGGAGGAGGACGAGTCTGAGGAGGAACCTACCATTGTGGACCTCCTCATGGAGTCACCCCCGCCCTCAAACCACAAAGCCGTTCCATCTGCTTCCCAGTCAGGTCTGGCTGACGCCTCGTGATCCGGGCCAGGCATCGAACAAACGCCCACCCCTGAGGTCCAGGCCTCTATCCTCAGGGGAGATTAGGGGGTAAGTACACATCAAAATGCAGTTTCTGGTTTAAAGTGAGGAAGGCATCACCTTTTATCAGTGGCTGACTATTTCTGTGTCTTTCTGCTTTTTTAGGAACATTATGGCCCAGGTGGTGCCCCTGGGTATAAGCATGTCCCACTTCTGGCCAGCAAACTTGTGGAGCTTCAGCATCACCTATGTGACAGAGTGGAAGTTGGATGAGCTCATTCAACTTTGGGAAAAACTGCCAGAAAGAGTCAAGCAGCAGCTCGTCTACCCCACCTGTTACAAAGGCAGACTGCCTCAGGGACGGCCTCAGTCAGAGGCCTCAGGCACATCTAGCACCGACGGCCCTAGGCGGTAAGCCATGAAAGATAAAGATAATCAGGCACAACAATTTTATCCGCTAATTATGACCGAACTCTCTCAAATCTCAAACCCTCTTCATTTAAATTTGTTTTTCTTGCTCTCCATCTGTAGCTGTCTGCTTGGACGGAGCTCTGGTCAAGCCCAATGGCCCCACATTAGCCGGCTTGTGGAGGCCATTGGAGGCTATGTGCCTAGAGCTCTGCAGCATCCACCCGTCCACTAAGACGTCTGCAGGTGTGCTAATGTCCAGGTGGGCGGCCATTGTAAGGGGCTACTCCAATATAAGAGATCTGGTGGTGGACAACCAGCGCCTGATGGCCCATGGCCCAGACCTGCATCCAGCTTCTCATGCTCAGCCGGAGGACGTTGACCAAGTGGTAAGATTTTACATCTCCAGACCATGGGGATGTGATGTCAATGTGAAGAATAAAAGCATCTCGCTTGCCACACGCTTACTTTTGAGGCTGACAAGAAATGAATCATCACTTTCACCTACTGTTGGCATTTGGCTTTCACTGTATTTCAAGTACAGCAGTCTGTAGAGGAGGCAGTAGACTGTAGTCTGGGAGGAGAGTGCCAATGCAGAAGACCCCTTGTCTCAATCTCAGACTCCACTCCCAGAGGCCCTGGAACACCAGACATTCCAGATTGTGTCTAGTTGGAAGGTTCAGAGGGAGATGTCCATTGCCTCACCCATGCTGCTAGCCCAGATCCCTGGGAGTGTCACCCCGACCCAGCGGGCCCCAGGGGTCTGTGTACCTGCTTCTCCTCCTCGTCCTCCTCCTGCCACCCTTCCACCCTCTGTGCCCAGGACCACGGCGTGGCAGAGGAGGAAGAAGGCCGAGCAGGAAGACAGAGAGGACGGCACCTGGAAGCACATGAAGACCACAGAGGAGTACCTCTGCAAAGACTGTGGCTAACCCAAGCGCAGGGAGTTTGGCCACCGCTGCTTCTGAGGTGTCCGCTTCTGTGCCACTACAGCCAACAAGACTGCAGAAGAGTGGCTAGCAGAGATGTGGTCGGCCTGAGGCTCTGGACAGGACAGTTAGTCCTCTGGACATTGTATATAGTCCATTTTACTCTGTAAATGTGCCTGTAAATAAACCTTCCCCCAAAATATATACCTTACCTGCATTTATGTATGTATAACACATTTGTATTTATCCCATAGACATATCCTTAGAGTAATGTCATGTAAAGGGTTAATTAATAAATATGTGCTTATTTGCAGTTTGGATTCTTATTTAAAAGCATCTTGTAACATCTGCAGAAATCATCTCTGTATGTCTGCATAGCCTCACATGCCTCAGTCTGATGCTCAGTAAGCCAATCTACACTTTGTCTTTTACTGCTGATGGATACATAAGAAAAGTTGAGATTCCTATTATGTAGTCATACCAAGGGATGTGGTAACTGAATGTTGAATGTGCAAATCACTCAAAGCACTGAGATTCCAAAAACTACCTGTATGTATCTTTAGGGCTTTATTAGGTATGAAGGTTAAACAGTATCTCCAGTGGACTTGCAGGTGGAGGTTGCAAGGTCACCAGGTACAAAAGACTGGTGAAGTGTCCATGGTTGGATCTGCTCCCAAGGGTATCTGGTGCCTGGTTCTGTTTGTAGCTCCCCTCAGAATGCTGAAGTAAAGAAAGATTAAATGATCAACCGGTTTGGAAAATACAGGCTATAAAAGGCAAAGTTCATCATGACACCTGTTAACTATAAAGATGTTACAAACAAAACACATCACCTGTTTTACAGGGGCAGGTTGGCCCCTCCATCCTGCTGCACCACCCAGTGGGTCTCTCCTGGGTCCCTCAATCTCCCTTCTGAACCAGGGGCCCATTGGCTTCCAGGCTGGGGATGCCTACTTTGCCCACCTTAGACACAGAGAGACTTCTCTAAAAACATAAAAGGCATAGCTACAGCACCTTTCTGCTTTTTTCTCGTATCCTTGTCTCTTTTCTGCTCCCATTTTTTTATTGATGTGTCTGACCAGCTTAGATTGTGCAGTAATGGAGTTCAAGTGGAGGGGTTAGTTTTGTAGACACAATCACCCAGTGCTGGCACCACTCTAATGAGGTTGTGTTCTGGTCTGACAGCATTTTATGGAAATGAACAGATCCTGACGGAGCACCTGCATCTCTGATACTGTAGGAAATCTGATCTCTCTGATGTACATCACACCAAAAGTTCCCTCACGACAGGACCATGATGAATGGCTTGGCAGAGGTATGTGTCCATTAAAAAAATATTAAAAACAGTTATTGTTCCGCCGTTGGCCAGTTATCATTACTGTGGTATGCAACAGCACAGGTCTAGGGCTAGACAAAGGTCCCCTGACATCTCTTAGCTGAATGTGAAGCAGTACCATTTTTGGAAAAGCAGCAGCAGTAACTTTACAGTGGTATTAAAAATGAACTGCTGTTTATAAACTGCATTCAATTTTGTAGTACAATATCTGCAGTGCTTGGGTCATATTCTTTTGGCAAATGGACATAGTGAGGCAGAAAACTAGTTCTTATTTCGATACTACTGTGAGAACATACTGAACTAAACAGGTGGCTATGCTACCAATAAATTCAGCAACACCATTGCAAACCAAATGCAAGCACTTTATTATTTTTTATGAAACTTCTCTTGTGAGCAATGCTGTGCTGGATGTAGAAGTTAGCTTGAGAAAGTAGAAAATTTATGTATAGTGCTAGAGCCTCAGATTATCCCAGAGAGAGCCATTAAATTAAAAAAGAAACAAACTAGGTAAATGTAGATGTCTGTCAGCGCTCCGCCCCCTTAGCTGTGGTGTTTTTGTTTTTCCCTGTCCATGTGCTTTTGTTTTCCTTGTGTTCTAGCCCTGCCCCGCTCCCCACCTGGTCTCCGCCCACCTGATTGCCTCATCGCCTTCACTTGCCTGCCTGCCCACCTGCATCCCATCTCCTCGTCACCCCAGACCTATATCTTCCCCGCTTGTCTCTGTCTTGTTGGTAGTTTGCCAGTGTGTAGCACCTGTTATGTCCCCGCTGTTGTTTCTGTCTGCGTGTTTTTCCCGTTCTTGACCCTGCCTGTATCCAGACCTTGTTTTTGCCTGCCGCATTGCCACGATTGCCTGATTGCCTGCCTGCCCGGTTCCTGACCCTGCCTGCTCTGGTTCCCGACCCTGATTCTGTCCACAGACTCCCTTCTGGTTTTCAACCCTGCCTGTTTCTGATTTGTGATTTGCCTGACGATTTCAATAAAGATGCTTGAACCCCGAAGCTCCTGTGGTCCGCGCCTGAGTCCTTGCCTGAGCCCTGACAGATGTCAGAATTGTAGACTACTGGTTTATTCAAATTATTGATTTATTTATCCAATTAATTTATTATTCATTCATTTATATGGTATGTTTAGTGCATGTAATACAAAGATTCACATATGCCGGATCTCATATTTACTGAATACATCTTAAATTGAATTATTTTAATGCTTAATGCGAATTTTGAATTTCTTTTTTTGTTAATAGTTTACCAGGGATGATTTTCCATAAATTTCCATAAATATTCCATTTTGAGTTAAGCAAAACAAAGTTTTCTTTTCTGCTTGTAGACATGACCATGCAGATGCTCTTCGGAAAGGTTCACCTGGTCAAGATGGTCACCCAGTTTTGAATGTTGTTGTTTTGGTGTCAGTTTAATAGGATTGCACTGTAATAACAAAGTGTGCCCATTTGTGTGGACTTGTCAGCAGTGCCAGGAATGGCTGGGACCAGGAAAATCTGTGGCTTTGTCTAATTCAGTTCATTGTCACTTTTGTATGGGATTAATTATGATACTGCAAAGCTACCACAATTCTACATTTAACAGCTTACCCCTTTGCAGCCAACAGACTTTTTCATCTTCTTCAGGTTTCCTTCTGCTAGATGCCATTGAGAGTGAAAGCTGAATGAATTCAACAGTGTACCAAATTGGAGAAAATGTTGCTTTCAAAATTTATCTTTGTTAGTCATTGAGGGGCTGGGGGATATTTGATAACAAAATAAATTTTCAATCATGTCACCAATGTAAATTTTCCAGACCCCACAATACATGATTAGCAAATATGGCTCAAAGGAGTTAAAATGTATGCAAATGAACTGGGGCCTATTTAAAAATCAGCACCTGCACTTTGGATGTGACAAGAGATCCTCTGGCCTCTTTTGCAAAGAATCCCATTTCATCGATCACCTGGATGCCGTTCAATTTTTCCACTGTCTCATATTTACAGAAGTAACACTAAACCTGCACTTCGGTAAAGATGTTGTCAGATGAGTTTCCTATGCAAAGAAATCCAAAGCAAAATATATGCTTGTCTACTGAAGCCACAGTTGATGAATACATTAATACCTATCTCACTAATATCATCTAATTAATGAAGACTCCATTAATATATTAA
This sequence comes from Megalops cyprinoides, assembly GCF_013368585.1. NCBI lineage: Eukaryota > Metazoa > Chordata > Actinopteri > Elopiformes > Megalopidae > Megalops > Megalops cyprinoides. The sequence goes on along the minus strand of NC_050601.1, from coordinate 13,415,017 downwards.
CCCACTCTGAAGGAAATCCTGGCAAAGACATAACATCTCACTTTCAGAAATCATCGATAAATGACTGGAATGAGAGGCCCTTTTGATGGTGAAGGACACCATGGCTGTATTTGGCCTTGCCAAGCTATGTATAAGAATAAGAAGAGAGAACCATATTAAAATGCTTTAAACTGCTGTTGCACAGTTACAAGAGCTTTTATATTATTGCAGGAGAAAATCAACCGCTGTTCACATTATTTTCAAAAATCATTCAGAGGTAGTCTACTAAGATTGGGATTGATGTAAACTGAAGGGTTGATAATATAATCAAAGTAACAAAAAAAGTGAACCTCCTCTCTTATGTGTGTACGCACGGACACAGGCACCCTCACACACAAATAGCCTCACGTGGATGGTACTTCTCCCACACTCCTATGCCTGTTGAGGCCCGGGAGTGATCCATCTGCATTATGTGACCCTCCCTCAATCATTCCCCTACTCTTTGGTCCATGACTCATGAATATCCAGTGCCTTTGACACATAGCTGTAAGTTAGTCATAGATCCGTCCTCAGTGCATGTGCCCAGCCTCCTGAAAGGTAGGTGCTCTTACTTGCCCGGCCTTTTCCTAGTCCGTTGCATTTTACTGAAGGGATGATGAATGGTCAGAAAGATCACAACACCTTGTTCCTGGAGGTTCGTGATTTTGAAATGGACACATGGAATATAAATAATTATTAGAGGGAATGATGAATAATTATTATTTTTTGTCATTTTGATTGGCCAAGGAGCTGCAAATGTAAACGTCGCTGAACTCAAAAATGCGTCGTTTGATTACAAATAGACAAGAGACATTGACAATAGACAAAGTCACAGAGTAAAAAAGAAATCCTTATTGAAATACATAGAAAAATCATAAGTGCAGGCAACATTTTCTGTGCAGGCAGACTAGATTGTTTGTGGATGCGCTTATATTGACCTTATTTACAGACAACAGAGTCTGATTGCTAAAGAATTCACATCCTGCTGGCTGTAAGTTAGAGCTCCATGCATAAAAATACAGGACATTGAAGTAACAGGAAAGAGACACTCTTTGATGAGTGTTATTGGAGGACAATCAGGATTGGTCTTGTTAAGTATAAGGACACACACTCTGCTTCTGAGTTTTTGAACTGCACACACACCATGCTTGTACATTGCAGTCATTATTTACTCTCTTCAATAAACCACATTTAATTGGAACTCAGAAATATCTCTCAAGCAGGGATTCTTACTGTCTGTGAGGTCTGTGCCTCTACATTTAATGTACTTTTTTAAGTTACATGACTATCACTAATTATGCTCAGCAACATCATCCCCAGGACGTCTATTTGTTATGCTTTGGAAACTAGGAAAATGGTAGATTTTCTCATGTAAAACGTAAAACACTTGGTATTGAAGTTGTTGAAGTTTTGCTCTGCAAGGATATGATATTGTTGCTTCCACCCTTAAGTGGTGTTTGGCTGGTAAAGGACATTGTTCCCCCAAGGATGAAGAGAACAGTCACAGCTCCTAGTATAGTACTGGGAGCAATTTTTGAATTTGTCTCTACTTTTGGTAATCTAATCATCCCCAGTTTCACTATGTAAGCCCTTTCATCTCCTCTGTTACTACAAGACATACACAGCTAATGGCTTCCCTCCATCACTCAGATGCTTGCATGTCAGAGGGAGATGGGGTTCTGTCTCTCTGTGAAGTGTTTCCTCAGTAGCAATGGGCATACATGATTTAAAGTATTTTCATGCACTCTAATCATTTGAGAAAGCCCATATATTTTTTTTTAAGTTAGCACCCAGAATATTTCTGATTATCTAAAACGCACTTCACCCTTAATTAAGTTTATTTAAACAAACAAACAAAAAACCCATAAAACAGCACCACATGTTCTGGGATGTGTTGCAGCCAAATGCAGCTGATCAAATGCAACTGATTTCATGAAGCCAAGTGTAAAAGCCAAATGCTACTTAAACAGATTGAGATATTACTGGGATGTCCTCATAAAGGGTGCACAGTAACTGGATTAGGTCAATCAACTGGTCACATTATAGAGAGGGAGATTATAGAGGAACTTGAGTGACAAGGGGTTGGTTGTGGAAATGGGGTCCTTCCCAGAATCCACTGTGGCAAGCCTGCTCTAAGAGGGACAAGGATGATGGAAAAGGATGACGGTAAACTGTGATGTGACTGAATAGTTTCTGTTCTTTATCCCAGATGTGGTTTCTGTTCCACTGAGAAATCAAAGATGAATTCCCGGTGCCATAATTCCACCGGTCCTCTCAACATCACTGAGATGACCGTTTGGAGCATCCATGACGTCTGCAAAGACAGCCAAGAGGGTCCGACGGTCTGGATCGTCTTGGAGGCTGTTTGCTTCCTCCAAGGCTTTCCCTCCTGTGTAGCGCTGGTGTGGGAGCTGCTTCAGAGATACAGAATGGGTTCCTCCACCTGCACCACTGACATCTTCATTTTAAACTTCGCCACCCTGGGAACAATGTACAGCTGCTCCCTGGTCCTGGATGTGCTGAACATGTTAATATTTAGGATGGCTATATTTAAAAATATGGTTATGTTCTTCTACAGCTTCAGTATGACAGGGGTGCCGTTGTTCATTACTGGCATATGCCTGGACTACTACCTGGCTGTTGTGTATCCTATAGTCTACATGGCCACCAAGAGCCTGCGCTCGAGAGTGATTTTCTGTGCTATCATATGGGTTTACGTAACGATCTCTGGATTGCTAATATTATTTAAGGTTATTCCATTTAACAGCCCGACCTGCCTCTTTTCATACTACATCACCCTCACAGTCTCTGGGTTCTGCAACTTCTCCATACTAAGGAGGCTCAGGATGCGCGGCCCTGGGAGCGGAGTCCTTCACCACATGAAGAAGAGGGCCTTCAAGACCGTCCTGACCATCCAGGTCATTTTGGCGGCGTGTTACCTGCCTCCTGTGTTGGTGTTCACCTTCGATGGATACGTGTGCCAGACGTCAGTAGAATACCTATGCATCATCACCCCAGCCATCATGACCTTCCCTACCATCTGCTGCTGTGTGATCCCCGTGCTCTTCCTCCTCGGTCTGGGGAAGATAACCTGCTGTCAGAAGTGAGGTGAGGGGGAGGGCATTCTGCGGTGAGCAAGGACACTGGTCCAAAGTTACATGTATGATTTGACCGAAAGCGTACATGCTTTGCCTCATGTCACAGACCGCTTTTCATTAAAATCAGAGGGAACAAGGCTTTGAGGGAGACAAAGCTGTTCCAGTGAAGCTGCCCACCCCTGCATGACAGATACAGAAAGATGATCACTGGACCTACATCCATGCAGCTACTGCTGAATATCATGGGTGACTTATACATCAATGCCTATTCACACTTATGCATACAGCAGTGGCTCTCCATACCTCTGTAAACCACAATTGGCCTCATTCATCAAAATGTTCGCAGAAATGGTCTTGTTCTTGGGAAATATTCACTTTGGTTTTATGAAACGTGTGTATTAAGCAGCTTCAGGAGTTCATAACAAGTTGATCATTTGAATCAGCCGTGTTGGAGCAGGGAGAGATCTAAAACATGCAGGGCAGGGGGCCCTCCAGGAGAGGGTTGAGAAACACTGGGGTAGACGCTTGTGCACATTATCTCTAATTGGCATTAGTAAATGTTAATCTAACTTTATTTCTTTTGGAGGGAGTTTTAGTCTCAGACAATAATGTTGTGAAGGTTTTCTTTTGTATCTTAGATTATTTCCCTGACCTGAAGTATACATTGTTTGGTGACATTTCCAGAAGCTATCGAAAGGCTTTCCCCTCATACAAGTTGTAATCTGTTTCCTCTTGTTATGATATCCTTTAATATAATTAAACTAAATAAAGCCCATTAAAGATAACATAAACAGGCTAATACTTTTTTATATCATTGTAAGGGTGTTTAGCCCTGGGTGAGAATTTGAGATGTGAAGAATGAATGAAATTGGCTTTAGTGATGTAGAAAAGCTGATTAATGTTGACTAAATGTTTTCTTTCTGAATGAAGATAATTTAAATTGTTATTTATTATTCATTCCCTCCCCTTTTCATCCTGACTTTGGAATCACCAATGGTTTAATCTCTCCATGCCCATCATCCTCTACACTTACTCTACTGAAACCCAGTCACCCATCCCATAATCACCTATCACAACTGCACACACTTAACACCATTTTTCAACTTACAGGTCCCATGGTGTACCACAGGAGAAAGAACACTGATTGGAAGACTGGCACACCTCTCGTTGACATCATCTTATCAATGCATAGGTTCCTGATGAGTCCCTAGAGGGTACTAACAGGGGATGCGATAACAGAAATTTGGCTGATACAACCCTTTGATGGAATGAAGCCAATTATGCTCCATTGCTGTGTATTCCTGCTGACTGTCTACTAAGGACACAGCACACACTTGACCTTAGGATGCCCTGGGCTGCAGGGCTCAGCCTGCTCTTGGAATCAGTGCCTTTACCCGTTAAAGGGTCATTTAAATTAATTTGATAGTTATATAATTTCTCAGGCTAAATATAGATAACCAACATGCATTTTTGAAGAAGACAAAGTGCAAAGTCAATACACCTAACTAATAATGGGTTACTACAACCCAGCAGGTTTACATGTTATGTACAAATACTGTAAAAAAAAAAAAAAAAAAAAAAAAAAAAATATATATATATATATATATATATATATATATATATATATATATATATATATATATATATATATATATGACATAGGTTTAAACCTAAACTGATAAATTGTTGTCCATCTAATCGGTGAATGAACTAATAGGCTGTCACTGAAACTCCAAACTGAAAGCTAGCTTGCCACAGATATAATGCCTCTTGATCTCAACTTGAAATGGAATAATCATTTTAACTTCAGTGTCATAAAAATATTAAAGGCCCTTTATTCTTTCCTAGATTTTGTTTGTTATGTATACTGCACAAGAATACATGTCAGGTCACTATCTGTTTACTTGAGAAATTAGGTAAACAGTCCACAGTCTTTCATGTTTTCAGCTGGCTGACCCATTTGAAAGTACTGGTCCATATTTAATATTTACCATGTTTAAAATTGCCAAAAGAACCTAAAAGTTTCACATTGTGCCCCAAAGAAATGTGTGCTGGGAATGCAGTAAGAAAACTGGTGCACACAAAGCACCTCTTCAAAAATCCAGTCCATGACCTTTTGTGTTTAGGGATGAAGCTAAGGAAGAAAATTAAGCTGATGTTATTCCTTTGAGATTTTTCTCAAATCACCAGGTTTTTCTTTTTATTTGTGTTGTTACTAAATAAAATCAAATACACTGAGCTGTACAAAATAAAACAAAAATGGCATACATTATAAAACAGATCAATTTGTAACATTTAACTTTATGAGTACAATACAACATGAAATCAATTAAGAGTTGATATAAACTATTTATGATTACATATATACAGTCAATCCTCCAAAGGATAACGGGAGGACCAGCCTCTCAGCTGGATTTGGGAACTGGAAACCCCTCCCTTTCTTTTCTGTACTTTGTACCATAGTTGGAATACACTTGAAAACAGCTAGCAGGAACATGTCAAAATGTTTTCCACCATTTTCCTTCAAAACAAAACAAAAACACTCAAAGTCTCAGGACACCCTTCCTCTCTGATGGAGGAGGATTAGGTGAGGCAACGCTGACATTTCATGCCCTTTCTGGCGGACTTTGCTGAGACTCCCGTGACATTTCGCTGAAGCGTCTCAGAAGAGCAAAGACTGACAAGAGTTCAGCATGATGTGATGAATATGACGATATGATGATATGAAGACTTAAACATGGTGGTTAGCGTCAGAGACTAATGACACGTTTCTTCTGCCACGTTACAGTAGGCAGGCTTTTTAGATATCCACCTTAGATATCCACATAATCATCACACAAAGGGAAAAACAAAAGCTGAGAAGGAGTAATAAATTCAAATAAATGTGTCTTCACCCCCAATGGACCTTTTCTTAGGTGTATGTGAGGTTTTGAGCACAAAGACTATTAAATGATATTTTTCAGACAAGCCTGGTGAGCCTGGGAAAGCAAAAGACTTGTGAAAAAATATCAAGCCTTGGGGAAAAATATCAAGTTATAGAAATGGATAAAACGTAAAAAGTATAAGCTATGTCAGTTGCTCTGGATAAAAATGTTTGCTTGGCAAATGTAACATAACCTGTGATTAGGATCTATCACAAGAAAATTAAATGGTACAAAAGCTGCATGGTAAGTGAATCTAATCCCTGATGTGTTTTCTTTTTCCCAGGATAGTCTGCTTTGTAAATTGTGGCTGGGTGTCAACAGTAGGTGGGATGGGTGTGTGTGTGTGCATGGATGGGGCGGTTCACATCTCGACAGGTTTCCATTGTTGAACAGGACAGTTGATTGGACAATCAGCTGCACTGTTACCTTAGAGAGGTAGGGAGCGGAGTCAGTGTTCCTCCAGCCCAGGGGGATACGACTGTGACAGCAGAACTGTGGGGAGGCGCTGTGAGTTCACCTTCAGTCTCTGAGTCACAGCATCAACCCTGCTGCTGCTGCTGCTGCTGTGTACATCACGGATGGCAGTTCCACTGACTCAACTCGCACGTCTGCACTAGCACCGGCATCTTGACAAAGGCAGTAATTATGTCAACGTGAAGCAGTCCTTCTTCAATTTACTCCCACTGGGAAGCAATTATATTAACAGCATTGCCAACAATTCCAGATATCACCCCTGCTCTCCCACCCCTCACCTCCACAATAAGCATACATGTGTTTTGACACTAAATTCATTGTAGTACAGTTAAAACAGCAGGACAACTTCATGGTTGCAATAATTTTAAGAAGAAGAAGAAAAAAAAAACATTATCCCTCTTCCGTTGTTCTTTCCACTGCTAAAATGCATTACTCAGCTACTTAAAAAAATCAATTGAGACCAACAGCAACATTTAGCGAAGACAGGCCAACCTGTTTATATATATGTGCTGCACTTTGTCACTGCTGTAGGCTCCTTTACTGGCTCAGATTAATCAAAGCTTCAACAAGCCCTTCTGCAGGGTTCCTTAACTACAAAGATTTTCCAATCCATGTGAGAAGAGCCATTAGAGCAGTGCCTGGCCCTCGGCCCAGTACTGGGTAATCAGGCATTCTACTCCACTGCACGGACAGGAGGACATAAACATCATTTACCATCTTTACTTCACTCCTAATACCCAGAGCAATGGGACTGTGCCCGCCACACTGCTCCCCCTCCAGCTGCACGGGAAAGGCTTACTCCGCCCCAAAAAAAGCTGCCAAAAAACCCAAATGAGATCGCCAACGACTAATGTGCTTTAAAACGAAGGGAAACAATGTATTCCTTTTTTGGTATTCTCGTGCTTTTATGAGTTTACAAATGCCCTATGAACTTGAATTCTGACAGAACGTCTGATTGTGAAAAGCCACTGTTTGGTGTTTCCTTACAAGGAAAACTGTTCTTTACTTCTCTCACACAACCCACGCCATTGACATGCCCATCCCTAAACTTTAACTCACATAATTACTAATATTCAAAGACAGATTTGAACACCTATTTCCTCAATATTCTCATGTGATGAAGACAAAATTCTACCCTTCCTTCTGGCATTTAAGATGTCTCTGTTATTATTATAACACAGATTAAGGTGATAGATGGTAGAAGGTAGGCATAGTCATGAATTTGCTTTTACACTTTGTGAATAACAGTATAGACATTTTGGCACTGTATATCCAATCAGAGCTTTTGTTGTCAAAGGGAATTTTGCCGTTTCACTAATACCACGTACCTATTATTACAAACTAACATCCAGTGTCTAAGTTTGGATAACATCTTCACAGTTCTTAAACAGTATACGTGTGGAGACACTCCAAACTGAAAAAGATCTGCATTGTGCACTCCACTCTCTGCATTTCCTAGAACTGGGGCTAGCTCACATCACACGCATATACATCTATACCTGTGTTTCCCAACCCTGCTCCTGGAGGCACACTGTCCTGCATATCTTCTATGTATCCTTCCTGCTTGACTAAATCAGGTGTGCTCAGCTAATCAAAAGTGCCACTGATGAGTTCAGTCAGGTAGGTAGAGCAGGGATAGATAGAAGATATGCAGGACGGTGTGCCTTCAGGAGCAGGGTTGGGAAACGCTGATCTATACAACTGTCCCCGTGCTGTTCATTGCATCCTTCACCATGTGCAGAGGTGCAGATCTCTGTGTTGTGGCGGCGATGTCCGGCAGATGCTCCCACAGACTCTCCTACCGAAGCTTTATGTGGGGAGTAGTGTGGCATGTTCTCCAGTGCCACGCTGTCAGCGTAGAGCCACGGTGTTGATACCACTGAGAGCCAGCTTCACGCGTCATTCACATGGTTCCAAAATCACGGCCTTCTTTAAACGCTGTCCTGCACAAATACATACATGTCCCTCAGGACTGTGCTCATATACCAGAAGAGCCTACTCTATCCTTTTACAAAGTGGTACAGTATATATATCTGCTGAACAATCCACCAAATCCGTAGCACATTTCTGTCACCCTGTCTAGCTTGTGTGATTATTAAGGGAAATCTAGAGGGCCAAGTTATCATCAACTCCAAAGTTTACCATGACTCTACCAGTGGGCAACTAATGCTAGTATCTGGCATAGGTCAAATCCTTAACTTCAAGTTACAGTTTACAAGCTATCCAGACCTAAAAAAAGGCTACTGATTCCCTGCATGGAGACCAGATGCCACAACAGCCATGAATCCTCACACACATCAGTCTTCAGTAATGAAATCATGCCTAGTGAAATGACTTGAAGGAACAGAAACAGCAGTTTAAAAAAATAACCAAATAGATGAATGAACAAGGTAATCCAGGATTTAGAACATTTTGGCCACATCGTCCTGCCCCTGAACTACTATACCCTCTTTCTACAGATGAATTTATTTCTATTTTTCTGTTTATTCTTGTGGCTTCTGTGTTTTTATGCCATGTTTTTCCACATGCTGTTCAGTTCTTTAGATTCTATGATTCTACCATGTCATACACAAGTGAGAAATAAGGATCGAAGGACAATCAAATGGCCATGCAAGCATTTGTCGTTTTTCCTTTCTATTTACAAGGGTTTTAATTTCATTTCATATTTTCAGAAAATCAGACAATAACAACAAGACCAAACTCAGCCCCTGTGATAAATTAATAATGCACCATTTTAAACATTATTTTTCCCCCAACCAAATAATGATTAAATCAGCATGAATAAATTATGAACTTGTAGCGTACAGTATATACCCACAAACAAATGAGGACAAAAAAAAGGAGATAATTAACACTCCTTCAAGTACATTCCTTTACAAAAGCATACACCCCCCTTGGAGTCAGACACTGAGGTAAGAATTTAAAGCCCAGACATCTGCGTGGGCATGAAAATGAGGGAACGAGGCTCAGCTGGTCCATACCCACAGAGGACTTCTCTGGCTCCACTGGGCAGAAAAAGGCAAATACCTTCCTCCCTCTGACATAAGCAAGAAGGCAGCGGGTGATACTCTGACAGCGGGGCCTAAGGAAACACCACACAGAGGAGCCCAGCCCCGCAGAGAGAGGGGCTTGGCAATGGCTGGCTTATCTGAGCTTGAGCAGGCTGGGTTTTAAACATGGGGGCAATGTCAGCACAGGTACTGGCCTGCTAGAGTCTGCTGGAATGATGGATGATGGTCAGCACATAAAGCAGAGGACAGGGAAATGGCGAACCTCTGACACTTAACCTTTAGAGGTGAACCAATGGGGCCACACTGGATCTCCATCATTCTCTTTTGTCTCAGTCCCACTCAGGTAAGATTCCAACATATGTATCTATTCCCCTGACGACTAGCACAGTGCAAATTGTGATTAAATGCTGTTAAGTCCAAAACCAACCATGTCTTGGAATCTAAAGTATTGGATACTGAAGGGCATCATAATTCATATGAAAAAAAAAAAACATTTTGAGGGCAATTCCCATTTTGGACTGAAAAAAACTTTTAAAAATGACAATATTTGTCAGTATCCTCTTTGTTAAAATGCAGAGAGGTTGTGTTCCTGTAGTTTAGACCATTGAGTGAAACTCAGCATGAAAGGGCTGCTTTCCACAGTGAAAGGGATGTCAGATTAAACATGGGGTTTAGAGTGAACATTAGGGGGGGTGGGGGGATAACGGGTGCGCGTCCTCAGGGAGGAGGGGGGATCTGCACGCCCAGCAGCTCGTAGGCGAAGATGTTCCAGAAGATGGCGAAGAGGAGGAAGGTGACGAAGGCGAAGATGATGACCCACCAGGAGCACTGGCCCTGCAGGCTCTCCTCGTAGCTGCGCAGGATCAGCAGGCCCATGCTGATGCCCACCACAGCCCCGGAAAGGTGAGCCATGAAGCTGGGCTGGGGGCCGGAGGAGGGCAGTGGCGGGGAAAAGCGCAGCCATACGGCGCGGCCCACTTCCGAACTCACTGCAGGGGGGGGACAGAAAACAGCCGCATGGGTGTCACTGGCGGGGGCAGGGCCTGTAACCTGTAACAGGCCCTGTAACAGTGGTAAGGTAACAGGCCCTGTAACAGTGGTAAGGAGCAGGGCCTGTAACCGAAAGGTTGCTGATTCGATTCCCCACTGGGGCACTGCTGTTGTACCCTTGGACAAGGTACCTAACCCAGAATTGCCTCAGTAAATAACCAACTGTATAAATGGATAAAACTGTAACATGTGTAAATTGCTCTGGATAAAAGTGTCTGCTAAATGACAATAATGTAACTTAATGAACAGTGTGGGATGTACATAGGGTCCATGAAAACCCATTTCTAGCTCATCAAAGTGTCACAAGGGCCTGTCAGAGTACTTTTTGTATAATAATTCACTGATCCCACAAATATCCCATGATTAGAAAAACGAACAACTTCCTTTAGAAAATGCGTTAAATAGGGCTGGTGTTGACAGCATTTTCCCTTGTGGATTCCTTTAAGCATGACCTATAGTCTCCAGCATAACTTGCCCCATTGATTTTAACTACCACCAAACTCATGATGTTGTATAACAGCAAAGCCCTTTTAACAATGAATTTGTCCCTCAGTATCCGAGTGGGAAGACTGAGTGCTCTTCCTAAAGTTAAGAACACGGTGCACTACAGGTAGGTATTGAGGGTAGATGGTGTTTGCCACCAACAGTACAAATTTCCAGTATTTTCTGATATCAAGAATATTATATCCTTCATATCTTCAGAAACACTGGGAATGGGATACTTACTGCACACGAGTGCCAGGATCATTCGGAGCAGCTTGTATGGACACCGCATCCCAGCCCAGTTCTGTAAGACAGAAAGACAGTCCTTCTCAGGACAATCCAATAGTCTATGTACTGTACAGAGGGCTGGCATCTAGTCTTACAGTGAAACTGCCACATTTCGAGGCAAAAGAGTGTTGCTATCACAGCTTATGCCATGCACACTGACTACTCCCAACACATTGACCTGCTTAAGCAATACTTGTTTCTTTTAACACCATCCTTATAATTATTATTAATAGGATCTAATGTCGTATGAGAAAAAGTGATATGTCACATTACTAGCTGGCAGGCATATGCAGGGGTATGGTGAGGTGGGGCTAAGGGGTTGTGACCCCCTGCCCTTTTGGTCATAAAGTCAAAAGTCCTAAAATCCTAAAGTAGCCTTTCCAGCCATATCAGCCATTACTAAGCTATGTTCTTTTTTTAAATTTGAGCCCCTTCCCTGTAAAAAGACTGTGCATGGCCTTGCTGGTGACTTCTATTACTCTATAGCTGTGAGCCTTGCAATTGCTTCAGCACTGCTTACAGGCTGTTGGGTAATCCTTCTGTGCAGGACAATGATGTAACTGAGTGGTACAATGCCAGAGGGCTCTTTCGCTCTGGAGAAAACCAGAGTCACGAGCACTGGCAGAGTCCTTCTCCGCCACCTGTGGAGCGCACAGAGACAGCTCAGCAACTCTGTGCGCTCCACAGAGTGGGACCTGCTGAAGAACAGCCCAAAGACAACAGGAGAGGGAATGACACACGCTGTCATGGCCTACTCCCCCCCAACCCCCGACCCCGCCCACCCCACTCACGCACTCACGTCTGCCTCTAACAGGTGATGAGATGGTTCGATGGTGCACGAAAGCCGGCAAATCACGGCATCGTTCAACAGAAAACGAAGTGCAATGTCCCTGCCGCGGAAAGTGTACGGTCTAAAAATAACGCTTACGCCCTCCCTGCATGTGCAACCACTTTAAGTCACAGGAATTGTGACATGAGCGTCACGCGCCACTAAAGGTTTTAGATGAAAAAGGAATGTCCTGTTTTCTTTCTCCATGTGTAGGAAGAGGAAGAGGCACAGAATGTGTAATGATACCTACAAATAATTGAGGAGGTTGTGGTCTGGTGGTCTGGTGAAGAGTGAGAGAGAGGCGTTGGTCATGGCGGTGCAATAAGGGGTGGAGGGACAGAAACAGAAACAGAAACATCAAACGAGATAAATGCAATAAAAAAAAAGAAACGCAATAAAAAATGCAATAAATGTGGCTATGCTTTTTTTCTGTCTGTACCACTGCAAAACCACACCCTCTTATTTCAGCAGAAAGTGCTTTTTAGGTATAATCTCTGTACCAAAGTACGCTGTAAAAATCATGGAGGTCATAAATACATATTTGCTGTACCACTGTCTGAAAAGGGCAGGTTAAAATGCTGTATATGGCTGTGCAAGCAATTAAAATCCTAATACTTCCATGTTTTCCAACTTATACCACTGAACTCCCATCTGGGTGTAAGATGTATGTGCAGACTCCAGAACTGTGGCACTAAGGCCTTTGTTTTCCAACCCATGGTTTCCAGTAAAGCCAGGGTCCAGGAGACATATCTATAGGGGAATGAGCTGATTACTGCTCACAGTTTTTACACTCTGAGAGCCAATTGTGTCATATTTGGCGTTTTTATTTATTTTATTTATTGACACTGTCATTTACTTACCCAGGTAGTCCCACTGAGATTAGAAAATGTATTTTTCGAGAGACACCTGGCACTCTATTTCTATGGATAAGCCACACATACTGGGTCTCGTGCGCACACTCTTGGCATCCGACGGACACACACATGACAGACACAAACAAAGACACACAAAGGCATATAGGAAATGGATAAACCCTCTGGTAACAACCTTTGGGCTTTTTTTTGGGCTGCACCCTGCCAGGTGATCTGTTCCAGCACCCCCTCGGCTTTTAAATCTCACAGGGAACTTTCAGAGACTTCGCAACTAAAAGCCCTTTTCACTCATTTTCACAAGACGTTTTCCTGACATATTTAGCAAAAAGCCAACTTTAGCAACAGCTGTTTGTATACTGATGAGACTTGAAAAGCTGAAAAAGGCCTTGCGCATTACTACTGCCATAGCATATTGCAGTGAGTGAAACAAAGCGCCTTAGCTGAATGTGGCACCGAGCATTATTCAGATATATAGCGTTCATACCTCCTCACTAGCATCGCATTATGCCTAATACAAGCCTGAGCCAACTGCAAATGACGCCATTACCATTGCAATGAGAGCAATCAATCAGGGGCCTCGCACAGTCTTAACGTCAGCGGTGAATGTTGTTCTCTTTAGTTACTAAGCAAAGATCATCATAACACTTTTTTTTCCCTTTCCCTGATGCAGGAATTAGCAAATGCAATCAGACAGGTCCATTCGGATGAGGAGCAGCAGCAGCAGCAGCAGCCTGGCACAGGATGAGCGGCTCGCTGTGGGAGCTCTCCCCTGGAAAGGCCTGACATTTCCCCCTCCATTAATACTGATAACTGCGATAACAATAGCAGCCATAATGGCGGCCGTTACCATGACGACGTTGGCCAGATGCGCGGAGCACAGAGCGTAGACTCCGCCGGAGCCTCCCACCACCGGAGCTCTCATGTCTGTGATAGACACCGTCAGTGAGCCTGTGTGGGGAGGGAAAGAGAGAGACCGTCAGTGAGCCTGTGTGGGGAGGGATAGAGAGAGAGAGAGAGAGAGAGAGAGAGAGAGAGAGAGAGAGAGGGAGAGGGGGAGAGAGGGGGAGAGAGAGGGGTCAGATTCCACACCACACCTTCCTCTGTTGAATGGCTTGTAACTTTTTTCCCCAGGATATCAATATACACACAGATACAAAAAAGACAAGAAAATTATCTGAACAGTAATTCAGCAATTTTGTCTGATGAGACACAGCAGTCCCTGGGTGGGACTCAGTGTTCTAATACCCCTTAAGCAATGCATTTAGCCTCAATGTTCTGACAAATATTCATCTGCATAACTGGCCAGATTAGAAAATGTAACTTGTGCTAGTTATCTTGGAAAATTATGTCTGCTGAACAGATACATAATGCAATAATGCCTGTCAAAACACGTTCCTTAATTACCCATAACTTCAGACTTCAGACTACTTCTTAGCTTACGTTAATGAGGCGCACAGGTGATAAGACAACCAAGCTTGTATCATCCCTTTAAAACAAGACTGTTTGTGATTATTATTATTTGGATAATCATAGTCTGGCAATAACGGGGCTCTGGCCTTTACTGATTGCGTAACTGCTGGAGTTAAATACAGCAAAAGGTGGTTTAGCTGTACACTTCCACAGTGTCACTGCATTAGAAAGTGTTGCATACAATCTTTATGGCATTTGCTTTTTCAGTGGTCTCAGTTATGGTGGCAGACTTGCACGGATTCAAGGCTCTTTCCTTTTTTGCAGTCACTCTGTGAGCACTCTTTCCAGAGCAGCAGGAGAAAAGCATTTCATTTATTATAGTCAGTGTCATGACTCTCCTCTGGTATCAGAGGTGACAAGATTAATCAAAGAATTTTCCCGGTTCCTCTAAGTTATGTGAATGTAGGCTTTCATGTAAAATATCTCCTAAACTTGTATAGAGTCTTATACAGAGTGTTATTTGCCAAAAGCTACAACTTTCTTTTCTAAGTGTTTATCTATTACAGTTTAACTGTGCAGTGTACTGAAGTAAATCTTTAGAGGAAAAAACACCCCGCTTTGTGAGGAGAGGTGGTGGCAGACTAAGAGCAGATTTCAGAGGTTTCCAAGTGACACAGCTCAAACAAGGACCGTGGTCTGAATGCTGCCCAGAGCACTTCCTGTCGATTGAGACAAGGCTGAAACTGAGAAGGTTTGCTGTGTGTCATCTACATGCTGTGAAGGACAGAACACGAAGTCTCAGAGCCTCCAAAGCACAGAACCCCACAAGAGGGCAACCACCTTTGAAGCCTTCAGAGGACCTGAATCTGAACAACACTCATCATTTTACCCTGACTCCCCAGTTTACATTGATGCGGTTAAGTGCTGTCACAAAGTAGCATCAGATATCTCCCATTTGGTTGCAGCACTGTTCATATATTTTTTTTGGAGTGACCGTTTGCAGCACATTCTCAGGCCTGCCTCGTGGTGCTGTTCTGTGGCCTGAAATGGAAAGGGCGAAACAAGGGCTACACCGCAGGCTAGACCCTATGACAAATGAGCTATTACCTTGGTTCAGTTCAGCATTCCAAGTTCCACAACACTGATCCTCAATTTCCTACTGAAGGAGAAACCTGTCTCATCTAGACTGATCCTCTCTAACCCCCCCTCCCCCTCCCCCGAACCCAGGTTTACCAGCTAGCAGGGAATTTGCGTCAAAATGTGTTTAAGGCATAAATCAGATCCACAGGGTCCTTAATCACCTTCGCACCCCAGCAATGCAATATTTACAAGGCCCCCCCCCCGGAGCCTCTGTTGATCGCATTAACTTTTAAGTCATTTGTTGACTTGGGGACTTGAAAGCGTGTCTGTGCATCTTCTCTCGGCATGAAATATGGAACAGCCTCCAGAAGATGTCATTGATGTCCCTGCAAATTCTACTTCTGAAGAAACATCACTTTGTTGGGGGGGGGAGAAAAAAGATTCAGTCACTCACAGTGCACCACCATGCATGCGCTGACCTAATAAGACATGGCGCACATGGACATACATACCCCTGAAAGTTCCTCTGCAAGCCACCTCAAATACACACAAAGAAGCACAGCGGCAAATAATGAACAGCACCTTTGATCTGAAATTGTAAATGCATGAGCAACTCCTGAAGTTCTCAGACAGACAGATTTTCTTACAAACGCTTGGCCAAAATAAAGATGAAAGAATACAGGAATACAGCCCCCAATGACATGTGACACATTTGCAGTGTTTCGCATTTCACGGTCCTGCTGACTGTGCTTGACAGAAGACAGCAGTGTAACCTTTACTAACATCCTGCTAGTTGTTTTGGAGAAGCAATATTTCGTGCTGGTGACAGACGGACAGTTTAGATGAATTAGACTGAGTATGAGTGGAGTGGAAGGGCAGGATGCTGACCACACCTTGTGAGGACAGGGTTACTGCTGTGCTCTCTTTCAGATGAGAGATTTCTCCAGAACAAAGCTCTCACATCCATCCTTGTCCTGTCACAGTATCCCAGCCTGCTCGGGCGGCAGTGGAGAAACATTTGGCTGAGGAGGTGGGAATTTGCTCAGAATTTAAAACCGCTGGCCTCCAGGGACTGAAAGAAAGATCCCTTTTAATACGTATCTATATAAGCCCTCTTTTTATGAGAACCCCTTTTTCAAAGGCAGACTGAGCAAAGATCGCTTCTCTCCTTGCTAAATAATGTATAGGGGAAAGACTAAGGTAAAACTGCTATTTAATTTAATGTGCCCAGATACCTTGAGGTGCTTAGAGATGGGGGCATTAGTGGACGGCATTTATCAGTTCTGTGCCATATATATTTGCTTAATGAAGAAACACGCCCTGCCCACCCTTCTGTTTCCATGGCAACGCTGACCCAGGAACTGCTGGGCTTAAGGTGATAGTTGGAAGGGGTGTGTGTGTGTGTGTGTGTGTGTTGGGGGGGGGGGGGGGTATTGGTATTGGGCTGAGACAAGAAGGAAGGAAATTTTTTTTTTTTGTCTTACAGAGGCCTTCAAGAAGTTCATCTAACAACAACAGCATCAGATCTGAAAGATGTACAGGAGTAAGAAATTAATGTAAAATATCCTGCATGCATTTATTTTTCTCTCAGTAAGTCTGATCCCAGGTCTACATGAAAAGGCTTTAATGGATGCTCTCTCTGTTCCCTGAACTGTCTGGTCTGATGGCCTCCAGCCCTAGAGGTGGTGCTCTCAGTATCTTGCCTGAGCTGCTAAAAACAGGTTCCAGTTAGCAGGCACTCTCCAGGGTCATCATGACCCATACAGCAGGAACTGCTAGCAAAAAATGAACTTATTGTGCCAGCAATGCTAGAGGTTTAATATGAGGTTTCACAGCTCCCTTAATGAGCCTTGTGAAGTGAAAAAGGCAACATTAAAATGGCTGTGTTTACATGACAAATGGTTACTAATCTCCTAATCTGTAACAGCAATCTACTGTTCCCCAAGTGGGGTAGCTTCCTGGTAACACTGACAAACAGATGCCCATTGAGTTCAACAGCTGCTGGAAATGTGTCAACACAACATCTTCCAAAGGCCGGCGCTGCTTTCTGGCACATGTGATCACAAATTCAGTCCTCTCCGAACCTCAATGTTTTCGGGTGGTTTTCCAAGTCTGATTTAACTTCCAATAGTGAAATTGAACCATGCTGTGAGCTCACACGTGCATTCAGTCCTTTGGTACGTGTGCCGTGGGACAGCGTCATCTTTCCATCATGCCACCATGGTGTTTGTGCATTAACTTAAGCCCCTTGACATCACTCTCACAGATAGGAGCTGAGGCAGCAGCAAGCAGATGGAGTGCCATTGATCTCCTTCTACGCCTACAGCCTGCGCTGTGGATTTGTTGGTCCCTCTGTCATTCTGCCTCGTGGGGGATCGAAGCTCGGGCACAGCGCCTGCAGTGAGGCGCACAGAGAAACTGATGAGGTTTATACTCAGATGAGGGGCTCAGTCAGTTTAACTAGTATTTACTGGCATTTAGCTGACAGTCTTATCCAGACTGACTTACACAGGTTACAATTTTAGTTGCATGTTACCCTTTTATACAGCTGGGTATTTACTGAGGCAATTCTGAGTTAAGTACCTTTCCCAAGGGTACAACAGCAGTGCCTAAACAGGGAATGGAACCAGTAACCTTTTGGTTACAAGTCCTGCTCCTTGCCCCTCTGCTACACTGCCACCATACACCGAATGTAAGAAGGGAGATGACACCTCCACCCTAGGTGTGGGCAGCTCTCTCCTTGTGACCCAATCAGGCAATGCTAAGCAGGCTTATAACCACTCCTCCTCTGATTGTTCAAAAACACTTTGTGTCACCGAACTTTTGAACGGACAGTGCTTTTCTGGAATTGAGGCTTAAATTTCCTCTGTCAGGACTTGAATGCAGGAGTACCTGGTGGTAGAATAGGGGCAGTGAGATGGCAATATTTTAATCATGGGTTATTGCACACTCAGCAGCTGAGTGGAGTTAGTTACAAATGTACCCTGAAGAGCTTTTTTTAGAATGCTCACCAATCCTCACTTCATTTAAATAATGCCTTATAATCTTAAAGCATGATGTGTACATCAAGAAGTCTGATATAATTTGAGAGAATTTATGAAACACACTTATGATTATGTGATTATGAAGAAACATTCAGAATGTGTGGATTATGGCATTAAAATGTGTAACATTTTTCTTTGAAACTTCCTTCAAACTGTAGTTCTTTCAAAGTTCTTAAGCTGCATATACATGAAATCTAGTTTCATGGCATTTAATAGATGCTAGTAAAACTGCTTAAAATTTCATATTGTTTGAACAACACTCATATTACTTCTGGCCTTCTATAGAACTCTGCAATTGCTGATACCTTTTGTTTAAATGTACTATTGTCATTGAATTGCCTGCATATGAATTTCCTGACTAGGACTATAGACCCCAGGGCCTTCTTTGCCACAGAAAGCTGCTTTCATGACAGAGCTGTGGGATGTTGATGTTTAATCTGGGAATGATCATAATGGACATCCTAGAGACACATAAATAAACGGTCAAAACACACAGAATTTCTAGGCATGCATTTCCCTGATTGGTTAACAAGTAAATTAATCAGACAGTACCCTATCACATGAAAAAGGAGGGGGGTGTGTGCCAGTTAATGAGGTGCTAAAGATATGATGAACTTGGAAATGATTTTATATGATTTTGCTAGAGTGTATCATTGCCTTTGGCACATCCTCCACATCCTCCTGTTGATTTCTACAACTGAGATTGCCATGGAGATGAGATATATACCCCCCCCCCCCATTTCTCTCAATAATGTAGGAACACACACAACAGTACTTTATGAGAGATATTTTCTCATGGTAGGCATTTCATACAATTTAACAGGCCATAGCTTTCTGATGTCATCAGAGCGACTCAATGAGGACTGATTCAATGCCAAATGATCAAGTATGTAAAAACAATAGCTTCATTTGAACACATTTTAATGCAAAGTACATTGCAGATATTGATCATGTAAAAGGAAGTCTGTGAATTCATCAGATGTGAATTCTTTTTATAGAATGTAACACTTGGATATTTTCCCTGTGTATTGGTTGTAGCAATCCAAAATAGTAACAATAACATAACAGTACACAACCATAGCAAAGATATTCATCAGCCTGTCATAGCCTACAGTTAAATACCTAGACTAGATATTATGAACATTGATCATTATAACAAGTAAATCAGATATGACTAATGTGCTCATTTTTTCATTGTCTATTCATGGCTGAATGTGGTATTCATAGTGTTCAACAAATTAGCACAAGAAAAGAATGTTATTACTTTTCATGAGGTTTTCATTAACCTTTACTGTAACTTATTGAGATATTAGAATATAATTATTGGCAACCTTTAACAGTACCTCTGCCATCTGACATGGTCTACATAATTATGCACAATCTTTTTATAGAAGTATTTGATATAGCTCAACTGAATAAATTAGACGCCTATCATTCTACTTGCTATGAGTCATGGGTAATCAAATTCTGAATATATCCAGCAATGGGACTACAATGTCTTATAAGATGCCTAAAATGAAACATAAAGCTGCCCCTATTGAGTAAAGTTATGAAGCTTGAGATATTCTTGAAGCAGTCCTTCTAGAGGTAGCCTCAAGTCAATAGTATCAGTCAAATGAATCACATTAGCTAAAATCCGACCACAAAGTTAACTTATCACTCCTATAAACACAGCTGCTACAGTGCCAGCATGGTCTCAGTCTGTGCCACCCATCATCACTTCCTGACACTAAAGCAAGCTTCCAGAACAGTGTAATACAGAGGACTCTATGGGTATCAGTTATACACATTCACACACACACACACACGCATGCACACACATGCGCATGCACGTGCACACACACACACACACACACACACACACACACATTTTCGCATACCCACACTGCACTGAGAAAGGCCAAATGAATATTTACATATTTCAAAAAATGCCTTGGGTTCAATTATCATTATTCATTTTTGTGATCACTGAAATGAAAAGTGTTTTGGAAGAAAAAAGTCAAATGTGTATTTAATAGTGTCAGAGGGAAAATGCAGACTGAATCCAAGCAAGAGTTTTCTTGCTTTAGCTTGCTGTTCATCCCAATTGAAAGGGTTTGTCATAGTAGCTTTGGACACTTGTCAAAGGCTTTTATACAATTTATGTGATCTGGGTATTCTAAGCCATGATGTGCATGCAAGCATGGAAAACACGGTGTAACTCACAGTACAGCATACAGCACATACAGGGTTAAGACTGGAATCATGATAAATACCATCCTAGAAACTAAATTCCCAAACAATACACCTGATAAAATCCTCTTTGATAGTTGAATCAATATTTGAGTAGTTTGATTCTTCAGTTCCTATTCCAGTTTTCCACCCTTTGATATGCACCTTATGACATTACAAGCGGTGAATCAGCTGGAGCATGCTTGGTTTGTGTATTCTGACCTCAGAAAGATCTATTCAGGATATAGGAAAACTGCTGTTCTTGCACAGCTATCTGCTTCTGTCAGCAGTCTCTCATAGTGTAAGTTGGTTCTCTTGGCAAAAACAAGGGGGAAAGTGCTTGATCTGACTTATTTTGAAGAGAGCATTATAGTACTTTGTCATCCCCCTTTGAACTGGACATTGCATGGTGGCTGAGAACAGGTCCTGGACTGACATAATTTTAAAAAGTTGATATATTTGTATTGGGGCTCTGGCAGGATTCCAGGCAAACTGGCATTGACCCACAGTGTCATTTGTTCCTAATTTTATATAATGTATTAAAGCGAGAGTTGTCTCACTAAACGTTTTTTTTTCATGTCATTGACTCTCAAACACCAAAACGTGTGTAAGAAACTAAAAAAGGAACCCTTGTCTGAATTAGTCTCTCAAAGTTAAGGACACCTTGTCTGTCTCACTTATTTCACTCAATGCCATTCATTGACATTGATTGAAAGGCTCATTGAGAGAAAAGGAAGCCAAAATGTCCAGGGACATCATTTGATTGCATTCTACTCTCTATCATACCTTTCACACGACACCTCCAAGGAAGCATAATTGGAGCACATTATACAGGGAGGGGCAAAAGTCACCTAGAGTTTATTCATCTTACCATAAAGTTCTTCAATGGCTCAGCAATTTGGATGAAAGGAACAGGGTAATCATTTGCTACCGTAATTGGCAGCTTGTCATTTTGATGTAATACAGTAATATGTACTTCTGTTGAACCAAGAGAGCCACATGGCCAAGAAAGCATCTGTCTTTCAGCACTGACCTGCGGTCAAAGCTGGAGAGGACCAATTTGTTCATTTGTTTCATTCTACATCTCAGAGTTATTTCCCTCCGCATGGGGCTTGGAGTATGATTAATGCCTATGGTATTCTCAATTAAATCCCAGTGCAGCCTATTAAAATGTCTCAGGCCTCTCAGTGACTCTCAGACAAAAAGCGTCATGAGTCAGAATGACTTCACCCTCTTATACTCAGGTCAAACCGGTGAGGAGGACGGTGACCTTCAGACTAGTCTTCAGGGAGAGGGACGGACAACCTCCTGACCCCATTACACGGCTTTATAGTCCATCCCAAAGGCCAAATGGCAAAGGTTCAAAGGTCACGGCCGGCACATCTCCCGCATTCCCTGCTGTGAGGGTTATAAATTCAGAGCTCATTTCATCACTGCCCTTTCCACACGCACTCTCAAACTCATCATGAGGTGTGAGAGGCTGTCGGGTGAGGAATGGCCCCCGCAGTTGGGCTTATGTTTAAAATGGAAGAGCAGATCATTCCATTCCAGATTCCACTGTATCTGGGGAGATAAAGGGAAGCGAGGAAACATCTCCTTCCCTTTTTCCCCAGAGTGATTTATTTCCTTCAGACACATCCCATTCTGCCCAATGCATTTTTATCCATCTTTTGGGGGATGACCCTGACAAGAAAGGTCTTTTGTTCATCACAGCACACTCATAGACACATATCATTAAGACAGAAGGGAAATAGAACAGTGTATACACACAGACAGACAGACAGACACACACACACACACACAATTTTTTTATGGTGACCTTATAGTATAGTAGATAGATAGTTGGTGGAATGAGAAGGAGATACCCGTGTTTCATGTGAGATCATGGAGCTTCTCATACAAGTTGATTTACAGTAGTTCATCAAAGTCTCCACTGGGGGAGCTGTTCAGGTATACATAGAAGGAGACAGGAGATTTATGAGCCTCACATACACCACTTTCCTGGTACATCTAATGTTATTACTGCATTATACTATCATTACCATAATCTGTAAACATCTCAATCCATCACAGGTGACTGCAGGGTCTGACAGTGTGATCGTGGGAGCGTGAACAATGGGGTGTAACTGGTTGTTCTACGGCGTACAGCATGAACCCCCCAATTCTCTGCTCTCTCTCTCCAGCGCACCACAGCTCCTACTTACTTGTCCTTATAGGAACTGGTCTCTGATGATGATTTTCTCTGGGGAGTGTTTCTATTCGCAGGAGCAAGGCTTTACACACCTAGACCCGTCCACTGGCCGCAACTGCAACCACACCAACAAAGCCAGCTTAGCTTTATTCACAGACATATTTGCAGCACTGTTGCAAGACATACTGCAAGTCACAGCAGGATTCGTGTGATAGAGGCCACACATATCCCTAAACAGCTTGAAGTTCATAATGAGAAAAAATCACTACAACAGGATGCGATATAAACAAGGGAATTGATATTGATGTTCATATTTGGACTCTGGCTTCTTTCCCGTTAATCATCACTGATCAGGTTAGTGACCACAGGGCACAGCAGGGATGATCATTTTACACAGACACCCAGCTCTTGAGCCCTACCAGGCAAAACTCCTTGACCTTGCTCCTTTGCAGTGGCTTTCATTAAAAAACACAATGCTCCGATTGCCGGCGGAGAGGAAATATGATAATATTTACGTACTCCGGGTGCACTGCGGTCAGCGGAAAAATCAATATGCTCCTCAAGGCCCAACTCTCCGCGCTCCCTTTCCAACGAGCAGCCACAGACCCCCACCACAGAGCCGAGAGCAAATGGAATTACATCTGAGGCCCGCCGGAATCACACCCACATAAACAATTCTGTTTTTTGCCTGAGTCTCAGTGTTTACCCAGGAGCGCATTATAAAAGAGCACTGACTTCATATCTACACACTATAGTCTGGATCGATGCTGGACTGTCTGGAGAAGGATGCCTGCTGAATTTTGCTGGCAACGTGTGGAATTTAAATGTAGGTGCATTGCTTGCGGAGGGTGCAGAATGCGTGTGGGTGAATCTCTGATTATGGGAGTGCAGAAAAAATTTGGAATTTTAAATGCACTTGATTGCTGGATGCTGTTGAGCATTTATCGCTTAACAACTATCACATGTCCTCTGATAGCTACCTCCACTGAATGCCAAATGTGACAACAGATCATGTATTGTAACTTGACATTGTGTTTATTCAATCCTCCCTATATTTATTTGAGACTCCCCCCTATCCAAGAATGACTTTGCCAAAACATTTTTGAACAATAAAACTGGTATTCCCTGAGGGTCACTGAAAAAAACAACATTTTGACTCTTAACAGTACACTGAATTTTTCATTTTAACCAACTTACTCTTACTGTCACCTTGACACACAAACACTTTGCTGCAGGCCCCACAACATCACAGGTCTCAGCTCTAGCTGCGATAACTTTACAACTTGCACACGGAGACAGAAAGTGAAACCTTTCCCTTCATTTATGGGAAAACCTGTTAAAATAGATTGATCACAAGCCAGCCGGATATGTTGTATGAGGGCAAGCTTAAACAAAATTGTGGTCAATTCACATAGTGCTGGACAGGGTTAGCAGCACAGCTGGCATACACCTGTTCTATGTGACTCCCCTCTGATCTCTGGCCCTTTAAGGAGACATGCAACAGCTTACCCAGGAAGGTATTACAAAATGTACAGTTCCAGTCAAAAGTTTGGACACACCTGATTAAGAAAATGGGTACCATGCATTCAAAGACATTTTGACCCAAAAACTTATGCTTAAATTCTCAAAATTTATTTCTTGGACTAATATAAATAGTGAAGTTGATGCCTATGTATGAACTTCCTTCCAAAAAATATTTTTTGGCTACTTTGGAGAATCCAAAATATAAGATATAAGATAACGCTTTTTTGGTCACTGTATAACACCATTTGTGTTACTTCATAGTTCTGATGCCGTTATTATTATTCTAAAATGTGGAAAACTGTGAAGATAAAGAAAAACCCTTCTATGAGTAGGTGTGTCTAAACCTTTGACTGCTACTGTATGCGCACACACACACACACACACACACACACACACACTGCACTGTGCTACACAGAGACAGTAAGAGCAGGGCCCTGATCCACAGAGATGAGCTGTGGTGGCTCCTTCACTCTGCACAGGGAGCTGGGGGAGGGTGTGCTTGCCATCCATCTTGGCTGAATGGGGCTGTAATTGCACCCCTGCAGGCTCCCCGCTGCCAGCTGGGGATTTACAGCCCTGTATGCGTTTTAGAGATCCCCGCACCGGTGCTGGATCAGGCATCACCGGACACAGCGCTCCCCTGCCCGGCCTGATTTAGGGATGCGGTCACCGGGAGGGGCAGCGTCAGAAGGGAAGGGAAGGGACGGAAAAGGACTCTGGGTGTGAGACGTTACTCATCAAACCCCCACACTTGCCCAGTACATTGTTGCGCCACAAGCTGCACAGCCAGCCTCTGAATAGCCCTTTCAACAGCAGCGGTGTGCAGACTGCCGCATTACCATAATTACACAGATTCCTTATGCGGTTTCAAGGTGACCGTGCATACACCACTAGGTCTGATACCAATTCATTCTGCCTTAAATCATGTACAAACACACACACAGACACGCATATATACACATACACACATCACACACATTATGAGTAGCAGGTAATTTGGAGGTATTTCCATTTTAATTTCTGGCGAATGCAGAAAAATTCATTCTCTAACTGGATATTTCCTAAAGATCTTTAACAGAGCTGACAATTGTAGGCAGCCCATGGAACACACCTAGGGCCATCCACTGTCTTTTCAACTCTCTCCTTTTCTCTTGTCCTTTAACAGGATTCATCACAGCTGCTGTGATTCCAAGGAATTCAGCCTCCCAGACCCTTGCATTAACTTGAGAATTCTTCTACATCAGTGACTGATTTCTGTCTGCTTTCCAGAACCGACTGCTCTCTCTCCACCTTCCTGCACCACCCTTTCCTCCTACCAGCACCACTGATCCTCACAGCACTGGCCCTGACTCCCTCCCACCAGCTGGGACATAACGACATATGTTGCTATCTTTGGAGGGCCAACACGTCCCATTGCAGGCATCACCCTGCTGGAAGCAAGGGGCAGACAAATGGGAGAAGCATGAGGGAAACCTGACATACAGGCAAAATAATGAGGGAACTGTGCAACGAGTATAGAGGAACCACAGGAAAATTACATCTGCAGGAATTACCGGGGAAACATGGTTAAAAAAAAGGGGGAATAAGGGAGCAATGTTCAAGAAAACTGGCAGATTAGTGGAAGTTGAGCGACTGTACGGTGGAAGAATGGGGGAAGAAGAGCAGAAGCCTAGGGAGAGTAAGGGAAGTTTTGTGGGGATTCAGAGGTACGACTTGGATGGGGTGCTATAACTGAAGAAAGATAAATGATTGCTGAAAAGGATTTGAGTGCACTATTCATCAGCTTCATGCAGAAATGGGAAGAATATCTCAGGGGAAAAATATGAAAAAAAATCTTGTTCAAACACTTAAAAATGTGGTTTGTCTAAATCTGTAAAAGCCCCAGGTGAAACAAAAATAGGGAAAACATCCAGCAAGCTTTAAAAATACCCCTCATGCTACTGTACTGTGCCTGTGCTTCCTCATCTCCGGTCTCCAGAGACACACACACTGACACTGTGCAGTTAAACAGTGTGATGGCAACAATACATTTCACATTGAGGAGACTTTAAACGCTGAAATGATTTTCTCTCAAGCTATAATTTTCCTTTCTTCTTTATCTGCTTTGAGTTCATTTGACAGTTGCTGTTGGCAGTTTGTGTGGGTGTGTGTGTGTGTGCGTGCACATGTGTTTGCATGCATTTATGCATATGTCTGCATGTCAGCTTTTGTTCATTGGTTTCTACTCTTCTTTTGGTCAACTTTGGAAAAGTAATTGAGGACAAACAATTTTCTAGAGTCAGCAGTGTGAAGAAAGCCGAATATGAAAAGCTACAAAAATCCCCTTAAAGCCCTTTAAAGCAGTAATAAGTATAGATCCTTTCGTTGTTTTCATTTGAAGAATTCAAAATAAGAGACTGCTGAGTGATTCTGTAAACATTGCAGTCACTCTGGCCATATAGATGGGTCTCCGGTGCTCCATTCCGGTGTCATTACACACGGAGATGACAGCTTAAACTGTCCCTGCACTGCTCAGAAGGATTCCATTTTAGAAAGAGTGATACTACTGAGATAATACGTTTCTCAGCTTGCAAGGGAAAGCGGATAATAGGCTACCAAAATAACACAGTGGTGGACCTGAAAGACTTCAGAAGACAGGAAATAAATGACCTACATACCCTCAGAAGTGCCGTGGGCCTGGAAAATCAATGCAGTTCCTCCGAATCTAAAGATTAAACAATCTATATCTATAACTGGATATCATAAAATGTGGACCCAGGACACAAAACCACAATATTAAAATACACAGGCTAAATG
The DNA here is from genome assembly GCF_013368585.1 of Megalops cyprinoides. NCBI lineage: Eukaryota > Metazoa > Chordata > Actinopteri > Elopiformes > Megalopidae > Megalops > Megalops cyprinoides. The sequence continues at coordinate 13,387,714 of NC_050601.1, read as the reverse complement.
CTGGATAACAGTCATTATTAAATCTGCATTTTACAAATAAAGGAAAATCATGTCTCATTAAATAATCTACTGATCTGTGGGCTGTACACTTTGTCCTCTGCATATAATATTGCTCTCGCAAGCATTAAAAGGGACACCCCCTATCATCTGAACATAAAGACAAATTGCACCATACACCACGTGTTGCATTTAATAATTGAAGCTCCACCTTGGCACTAGAGCGCATTACAACACATGTGGGACTTTTCAATTAAGAGCACAAGTCACTGGATGTGTCCCTGATCAATACTCGCAAGGAAGACATTTTGTGTTGTCTTGTTACAATTTAGTAATCCTTAGGCGAGGGATGCATTCAAACCAAAATCAAAAGAGCAGAGAATGTTTACAAATTGGTGAAAAGGAGATACGGATCCAGAAAGGCTCAAATTGTAGTGATGACACCTACCTACACTACCTACCAAACACACCAAGACTGCAATATTCATTACAGTCTTACAATATATCACACCGGCAGTCCTGAAACAAAGGACTCTACATGCAACATGTGTCTGAAAATACTTGGAGAGTCAGTTGACACAAACAACATACTAACTAGTGCCCAAGGCACAAGCGTTCTCTCAGGGGGTACCCAAATGAATCACGACTGAATCCCAACTGAAAGCTGAAAAACTGGTAGGATGAGAATAGCCTTTCTAGATTCCTGTCCTTCTCCTGACGCCAACTGCTGGTGATGCATTTTGAAGTGCCGCCTGTGATACAGAGCCATCAACCTCTCCAGCCACAGCTGATAGTTATGTGCCCATTATACTTCATGCTGTCTGTCCTAGAAGAAGCTGACAGGCAGACAGGGCTCACAGCCTCTGTGAGGTCTCCCTCTGACTGCCGCGCGTGACACTGTCAGCCGTGTGTCAGGGAAACCAGGATGCAGCAGCGGGTGACTGATGGACCCATAACCTGTATAAATGTGAGGCAATAAGTGCACGGCTGACCGAGCAAACAAGAGCCAGCACAACTACAGCATCCTGAGATCCACCTCATGAGATTCACTTTCCAGCGCAGGGAGGAACCACCACAGCAAATCTGGTGCAGTAATAGTTGCCCGAGGGCAAGGCTTACATTACCGCCATCAATCAAACACACTAAGGGAGGAGAGGAAGAACCCAGCCACTCCTGTGCAGTACCAGTCAAAAAAGTTTGGACATTATTATTGGCACTTGGCATTTAGCAGACGCTAAATGCAGCGGGAGTGCTGTGGATTGAAATGTATGAACACCTGTGGAGGCTCAGAGGTGGGTCTGAACAGTGCTCATGTTTCAGGATCATCCTCAGAGCAGGATGGGGTGGTCAGCATCCTGAAACAAAGGAATAAGGGCCATCTTATTGCCTCTCATTACACCTGCCACTCATGCTAATGTATCAGTCAGGCTTCAATACGTTTCCATTGGCTTGGACAAAATCACCAGGCAGGTAAAACTCAATCTCCAGGTCTCTTTAGTTTCAAGGTGCAACAAATTTGATCACTTAGACTGGGAAACATTGTCTTCTGTGCATTGCTTAGAACTGTCAGATAACATTTACAAAAAAATCCAAGTCCAATGACATTCGAACTCCTTGAATCTGCGGTTTGACTGAACGTGCGGCAAGGCCCGAGCCAATCATATCTGTTCATGCACTTACTGACAGTTATTTTGCCCTCAGCCCCCTCATCATGCTCTCCGTGCATTTGTGACAAGTCTGACAAGAGCATCACATTTCCAAATGGCACTTCATATTAATGACAGTGAAGATGACCAGACCAAAGAGCTCTGACTAATTTAAATAAGCACCTTCCAAAAATACTATCTAATTTTCATCATATCGAGCCTCTCTGGTCTCTCGAACAGTCCCAGTTTCATCCAGCGCCAGCTAATGTTTATGACGAGAAACAAGTTCCTGCATTTCAATTTCCACACTGCAGTCCATCCTGATCTTAAATGGGCAGAGCAAGTTTTCTCACTTAGCATGACATAAAATTTACCAAAATGGTTGACCTTAATTTTTGTACAGAAGATTAAATATACATTATTTACAAATCAAGAACCAGGTCCATATTAAACCTACAGAATGTGTAATGTTTCTTTAAACATGCCCTTAGATTCCCATTAATTGGTGTTGTATTGAGGTAATCAGGCTCATATAAGCAAAAATGGCTTCTTTATTTCTGAACAGAACAGTCTTTTCATTACTAGACATAGATCCTCATGACAACTACACATACAAAGACTGTCACTTATGTAATGGTGTATAACAGAAACTGCTGTGCCACCTGCTGGTGCTGCTACATATCATAACAAGTGTTCATTTCCAAAACAAACTGAAATGAACCTTTTCCCTGTAGTTTTTAGGCAGGTAGCCCCTTCCTGTTTACCACACTGCAGCTGACTGTCTGCTGAGGTGATGTTAGTCAGGGGTGGGAGACATGGCAGTGCTGCATCCCTAAAATTCCCCCTTACAGTCAAAGCTCAAAGCCCTTCTCCCTCACGCCCACTGGGACCTCTCTGCACAGCAGAGCCCTATCCCCACAACGCTTTGCTGGTCACATACAACCCCCCTCCTTTCTTGCAATATGACTTATTTCCCTCCTGTGTGGAACACAGCCTCTCTCCTCTCCTCCAAATCAAGGAAAACCAGTATCAGGATCAAACAGACTGGAGATTTCTATAGCAGATTCTTACTCTCAATAAATGAGTCCAATTCATTGCGAGCTCTCTAGTAGATTTCTACTCTCTCAATAAATGAGTCCAATTTATTATGAGCACAGAATGTCAGTGAGTGCTTCGTTTTTTGTGATTTCATAGGTTGATTTTAAGCTTTCCCAGACAAATGTTATTAGATTTCTTATTATTAAGAATGCCTATTATCAAAGGCATAGAAATATTATTGCACCCAGAGAAGGACACAATGTTGGATTAGAAAGTGAATGCATTTCTCAGTCTGAATGTCATCTTCTCATGTTAATCAGAAGTACAATGAAAAAACACAAGAACAATTTCAAACTTGTCCCTTATGATCTTATCAAGTGATACCTGCCTTGAAACAAGCAGCCAGATCAGAAAGACATGGCAGAAAGGGCTAAGCAGAAGGAATATCAAATCGCTGCACCGGGCGTGTTGATGAAGAAGGCAGGAGGTAGCACGCCGCCTTTAATGTTTAATAAAAGCAGATACTCCAGTCGGGACACTTAATCGGCCATGTTTGCTGCCATGGTTTTGACAGGTGTTCTCAGTATCTGCTCCACTTGTGGACTAAGAGTTTGGGGGAAAAGCTCATGCACTACACTTCCCAGCAGTCTCTGGGAATGTACCGTGGTTGCATTACATTACATTATTGTCATTTAGCAGACGTTCTTATCCAGAGCAACTTACAACGGTTATAGTTTTTTTTTTACAATGTTATCCATTTATACAGCTGGATATCTATTGAGGCAATTGTGGGTTAAGTACCTTGCCCAAGAGTACAGCAGCAATGCCCCAGCAGGGAATTGCACTGGCAACCTTTCGGTTACAAATCCTTACCACTATGCTACACTGCCGCACCCTTTGAGCTGCGCTCTGCATTTTGTCTGTATTGTATTTGTCCGTTGTCTGCATCCGGACAATGGCTTTCTTTGGATGCTAATTTGGATGTAACTGTTGCTCACAGACACGCAGGGTCGGGAATGAGAGAGAGTCAGGGTGGCCCGCGCTTGTGACTCACCGGCCACCACCCCAGCCATGTACAGCAAGCTGATGCGTAGAATGCCGTGCACCATCTCCAGGGGGACCCCAATCATCAGCTGCAGCAGTGCGTTAAAGCCCAGCTGCTCCAGCCTGTAGGGGGCCGCAAAAACAAACAGCACAGGTCACTGACCCCTCCATACTCTCAGATCAGTCCCCCAGGTATAATCCAACGATAACACTGACTCCCCCTTTAGCGTTTATAGCTCTTCTGAGCACAATACTGTCCAGGGTTATTTGCTTACCAATATCATCTGTACAGAACTGTTTTGTTGAGCTATGAGTCATCTTGTTTGCATTTACAAACAGCCTGATGAATTGCCCCTGTCTGCTTTAACCTGATGAATAGTCATCTGTGTGTGCGTTTCATATTTATTTGTCATTTGTGTTGACGTCTTAGCTACTTGTAAGAAAAAAAGACGGATAATTGCGGTACCATAATGATGTGAAGTGTGTAAGACCTGTTCTGACATCATCACCGTGTCGGAACTGCTGATGAGTCGTGGAGAGTGTGGTCTCTTACCCGACGTGCATGAACATGTAGCTGAAGAAGCGCCACACCTGCGCCCGGTGGCCGGGGTGGTACACCAGCGGGCTCTTCATGAACTCCGGCTGGTAGGTCTGCAGCACCCACTTGTTCAGCATGATGCCGTAGCAGAGGAACACGATGATCTGGGCACAGAGACACAACGAACAAACACCGAGAGGGATGAGAGACGGAAGGCATCGCGACACAGGCAGGACCGTAAATGCAGAACCAGTGGGGTTCCGCTTTATCATATACCAACGACAGCGCGCATCTGTCAGGCTGGAAATGATCTGAATGTTTCCAGACAAACATAGAGAATCGATTGAATTATGCATCTGTATCTATCATGAGAGAACCAAAATAGACTCTAAATAGAGTTCAGCTCCCCAGACGCACTGATGACAGACTTAGCAAACAAAGATCAGTAGAAAAAGCACAAGAGTGTGGTTCTGTGCATAAACATCCAGCCACAGTAAACACTTTCCTGGGGTTCATTCTGAAGTACTTACTTTTTCCTGAAACCATGAATTTTATTTCAAGCCCCAGGAAATACACAAATATCTGATAAATGTATGTGCCTACTGATACTTTTCCAGAAAACAGCACTTAATGTCCTGGTACTAAAGGCGTAGCCTTGTATTATGTATATGCAGCTAGATACTATAGAGTACTATAAGGTGTACTAGTACAGTGCCCTAATACTTTACTAAATGTGGCAGTAATATGATAAGTTAGTCTCAACTTGGTAGCTCTCTGCTAGCTGTGGGTAGAGTTATCCCCCATTAACTTCACACTAATTCATTTTCACTCGCTAATTGTTGAAAGGGTCTCACTAGAATATCATAATTAGTGAAGCCCAAGGATCTGCTTTGCCAGAATTATTTATACTACAGTCTTCTTGACAAGCTCTTTGGGGTTATTTGTTTCATGTTCTGCTTCTGAAACATTGACTTCTTACGAGTCTCCTGCTCCAGTGACTGGCTGAAAGCATGATGGGGTGCACAGACAGCGACAAAACATCCATGTGGCTCTTACTGTTGTTTTTGTTGTCACCTTTTAAATCTAAGGATGTAAATGGAAGAATATGAGGCAGACAATTCTCTGCAGCTAAAAGAGTTTAAGCCCCCACATTGACTGATCTAGAATTATGTTTTCAGTAGTTAAAAACAATACCTCAGCAACATAATTTTTCAGCAATTATGCTGATTGTGCAGTAGCTGCTGTTTGACCAATTAAATGTTAATCAACATGACCCTTCAGTGTTGTTTTGGGGGCCCCAGCATACCTCCTCTTACCGGCAGGAAAGGATCCAGGTCCCTCACCTGCACAACAGTGATGACGGCCATGAAGACGGGCGGCGGGCACAGGCGGCTCTGGTGGAAGTACCAGCGCCGGTCCGTCTCACAGGGCAGGATTTCGTAGGCCACGTAGCGCACGAAGCGCTTGTAGACGCCCAGGCCGGCTTCATCCAGCAGGATGTCCCTCTGCAGCGTGCGCCGCCCGTTGGCAATGGCCCTCCTGAAACTGCTGGAGCGCTTACTGCTCATCTGAGAGAGACAGAGAGACAGAGAGAGAGAGACAGAGAGACAGACAGACAAAGAGAGAGAGAGACAGAGACAGAGAGAGACAGACAGAATGTCAGAGAAAGAGACAGAGACAGAGAGAGAGACAGAGAGACAGAATGTCAGACAAAGAGACAGAGACAGAGAGAGAGAGAGACAGAGAGAGAGAAAGATAAAGAGAGAGAGAGACAGACAGACAAAGAGAGAGAGAGACAGAGACAGAGAGAGACAGACAGACAGAATGTCAGAGAAAGAGACAGAGACAGAGAGAAAGTCAGAAAAAGAAAGAGACAGAGACAGAGAGACAAAGATAGAGAGAGAGAGAGAGACAGAAAGAGAGAGAGAGAGAGAGAAAGAAAGTAATTTTTTTCTTAAATTGAGTAATAAGTTGTAGACTGTGTATCTTTGCTTGTTTGTGTGTACAGACTCCTGTGCTATATATAAAACATAAAGGTTGCTGTTGGGGGTTCTCTGTCTAGTCCTCTGGTAAAAAGGGGAAGACAGCAGGTTGTGAGAGGTATAATGGCATTTGCTGTAATTTAACAAACATATGGTCAGGTTTAACTGCAGCAGTTTGTTACAAAGGCACTGCGCAGTCCTTCTGGTATTGCTACAAGAGAATTTTCATTAGCAACTGGGAGACACTGATGTGTGACTCAGACATCATCTCAATGTACATGCGCAGATTGTTACCATCTATAATACTCAGTTGTCTCTCCATTTCCAAAAAGAACTCAAAAATGTTGCTACAGGCATTGGACGCTCATGCATCTAGTCTAATCTCAACTCTATCCTGCATGATGTATGTGTTGCTGGTGACTGATCCCTGAACAGCTGTCCTCCTGTTGTTTTGATTCAGGCTTTTTATCCTCTTTTTTGTCAGATATAGTGATGGGGACCCACAGAAAGGCAATCAGTAGAGATCAAGATGGTTCAGAGAATCCTTACTGGGAATATACAAAAATCCCAATGTCCATTCACCAAACCAACTCCTCATACAGGACTTGCCAATTAAATATTGAAAAAAAAAACAAGCATAACAATAGGAATTCTATTATTATATGGTCACAGTAGATGAAATTATATCACCAAACCTGAACAGAACTGATTATTTCATTAATAAGAACACAATCAGCTACAGAGATAGGAATGGCTTTGATGCCCCTGCAGTTCAATTTAACAGCAGCATGGTGACAGCACAAGGATACATTAACCATGGTGATGGTGTAATTACTGCAATGTAGTACACCACAGACAGCCTCAGACCACACTGGACTCCTGTAAATACAGAAATGAGCACAACACTAAGAGTGAAGCTAGCTGGGCCTGTGTGAATCAATAATACTCCATTTGCTGCTGTGTTTCATCTAATTACATCCGCACCATGTGCATTAAGATGAAGGTTATTTTAGTGATAAACGCATATTACTATCTGCATTACAGATATAAACACATACAGACTGCCAAATAAGAATAACATATTATATAAACACAGTCCTTTAGGGGTTGAACAGCACCACTGTGACATACACAAGAAGTTCAGTCAGTTTCTGCCAAGATTAGACCAGGTTTCCTGATATCCAACCTGAATGTCTGCTTCAATCTTAGCATGATTGCATCCCATGAGTTCACTACCTCAACAGTGGTAAACACCTGCAAAGAACAGTGCCCTAGTTTCACCATATCCCAAATACCCTGGACATCTGCAGACAGTCATCCCTGTATCATTCCCCTCCATCTGCCAAGCGCAACGCGAGACTTATGCCTTAGGACGTCTTGGGGATGCGCTTGATACTGGTAATCTGTGAACGGATACGACGACACCAGATGATGCAGTTGGAAGCCAATAATTTTATCCTGAAATTCAGACCCAGATCCAATCTAACCATGTAACTTTGAGTAAGTGCTTTCAGGAGCTGTAAGGTTTTTTTTAACAATACTAACACAACATCATGTGCTTGGCAGTCATTGAAATTCAGGAAAAATATCTGAGAAAAGAAAAAAATGTAAAACAAATTTAATGCTTACTCTTCCCCTCCTTTACATTTTATAAGTGAATAGGTTCAGGAGTCATCCAGCAGCCAATGATGATTTTTCTGCTATTCCTGACTTGAAAGCTATGTTAAAGTTCTAGCCTTCTTTACTCATTGCGTGTGCCTCACTTGCTGCATTGCCTTCTCTATTCGAGCCAGTTGCTGCTTTCTCCAGAGTCTGTGCTAATGTCTTCTCTGTGTGCTACCTCTCCCTTCCACTGCATCAGAGGTCCAGTCTCCACTGGTCAGGGTTTTCAACCAACTACTGTGTGCACCACCACTCACTAAGTTATTTTCTTCTTCTCAGTTTTCTCCATTGAATCTTCTACTGTCCCTGCATTGTTATGATGGGATGCTTTGTAGAATGTGACCACAGGACAATATCAGGACATTATCATCTGTGACCCACATATGCTTCTCTGGATAAGGTCAGCATATGAAATATGTATTGTAATTTTCCAGTCCTTACTGGGTTTCAACGTTTTTAAAAGACCTGCTTGTAACGATTACCATGATGTGCTGTTGGCTTGGAGGAAAGATGTGAATGGCATTGAATTTGAGCCATTTGAAGTCTAGCTTCAATTTCCTGAACCTAACATTACAGCACTTGGGTCAGCCAGCAAGTACAACACCATTGCCTCAAAGACACATACGACGCTGATGGAATGTGCCTCAGGTTAATTGCAGCTGATGTGTGGTTCCTCTCCAGAACTGCAGATCTGGCAGAGACAGGAGCACCCTGTTCCTGAAAGGCATCAGGAAAGTCACTCAGTAATATCGCATCAACCACATGCCTTGCCATGGCGGTTTGCCATTTTGCAATCATTTCCAAACTGGTCCAGTAGCTCCGTCTTGCCTGTGCAATAGCTTTAACACACCATTAACTTGATCATTTT